>NC_134487.1:252272592-252572592 GCF_040206685.1 Ascaphus truei | reverse complement strand
ATCTTCTTTAAATAGGATTACTTAGTGTCAGTGAAAATTAAGTGTAAGGCAACATGTATTGTGTTAGTGATGTGAACTATCATGTAGGACTTCTGAGTTTAGAGCAACTTTTCATTCATTCATATTTCATACTGAGTCCAAACATTATTCGTAAGTCAAGGTAGTTTTTAATGTGAGGTTATAAAACGTATGCTAACATGTTAGGTGTTACTTAGGACACAGTACAATTACATAGTAACACAGCATACATTAACATGCCATTTAATAATGTGTACATTTCTTTTTAGAACATCATGGTGATGAGGATGATGAGGATGATGAGGATGACGCCGCAGAAGAGACTGAAATACAATCAAGTGACCATGAAGAGGTGCCAATAGAAACTGTTGTACCGCTAAATCGTCCATCAACTTCCACATACGATGCAATTGTAGCTTCAGAGGGAAAAATAGTGGACGCAGAAAATCGTCGCCATTCAGACATGATGACAGTGCTGGAAAGGATGATTGGACTGCAGGAAGAAACAGTATCACAATTGGCACATCTCCACAGAGTCTTCATTGAAGTGCCTAAACAGTTGCAAAAAATCAACACCTCATTCGAAGCATTAGTTGTTCAGCAAACCCAAGCTAATTACTGGAGAATGACTAATGTACCCCAATTCAACACCTCACAGGCTGGATCATTACATGCTGGCCACTTCTCACCACATTCATCTGATCTTCAGTCACCAGGTCCCAATGTTACCGGTCAAGTAGCACACATTGGTGTGCAGGTTCCTGACGACATCCTACCGCTGCCATCTGTACTACATCACCAGCTGACACCTACAAAGGAGGCCACAAAAACACAACAGCACAAGCAGTTAGTACTGACCAGGAAAGATGAAACGGACCAACCATGTGTTGTGCACGGTGTACCAACTTGCTCACATGTGTCACTGCCCACAAGCCCTGTTGGTGAACAGTCACTGCCCAAAAGCCCTGTAGGTGAGTCACTGCCCACAAGCCCTGTAGGTGAGTCACTGCCCACAAGCCCTGTAGGTGAGTCACTGCCCAAAAGCCCTGTAGGTGAGTCACTGCCCACAAGCCCTGTAGGTGAGTCACTGCCCATAAGCCCTGCCCGTGAAGTGCCAGAGGCCACTCAAAGTGGCTCTGTTGTGGCGAAAGTTGGTGGCAAACGAAAAAAAAAAATGCAAGAGACAACAAGCAGGCCTGTTACTCGCTCACAAAAGGAACAAAAAAAATAAATGTTATAATTCACTCAATATGTCTCTGGCCTTGTTTTGTTGACTTCACATTATCTAATTAATATTGTATGTATGCTGAAGACTGTGTTGTTTCCAAACTTTCAACTATGTTCTTGTACACGTGAAGTTTTGGAAATGTTAACACTCAATTAATGAATAGTGTTATAAATATTTATGTATTAATCGTCTGTTCAGTAATGGTCCACCTGGAACCAGTTGCAAAGTTTAGAGAAGCTGCCATTGACTTTGCAGCAAAACATTGCATTTGGGTGTGTTAATTGATGTAAGAATTGCATATGCATATTAGTCACATGCAATTATAAAAACACCTAAGTAACTGCAAACATCTTTCTTGTACGTGTACAGCAGGATTATGGGTAAATTATTACTTACCTTTGCCTTGCTTGGGCATTCTAATTTTGTCCTTTAATCATTTGTGTGTTCTTGTTTCAATAACATCTCAGAATGTATAATAATATATATACACACACACACACACACACACACACACACACACACACACACACACACACACACACACACACACACACACACACACACACACACACACACACACACACACACACACACACACACACACACAGTGTGTGTGTGTGTGTGTGTGTGTGTGTGTGTGTGTGTGTGTGTGTGTGTGTGTGTGTGTGTGTGTGTGTGTGTGTGTGTGTGTGTGTGTGTGTGTGTGTGTGTGTGTGTGTGTGTGTGTGTGTGTGTGTGTGTGTGTGTGTGTGTGTGTGTGTATATATATAGTACTATATAAACTGGTATACATGTATTTTACAAACTAATACACTTCATGCTTCCTTGTGAAAGCACACTATTTTAATAATACAGGCATAATGTTTGAGAAATATCCTAAGTATGAGACTCTAACAGTATTGTGCTTAAACAAATGTTTATTACTTCATTCAATCATGTTTCTCACCATTTAAATAGGTTTCATACAAGGTATACTTACTGCCATCAATGTTGTGTGTACTCCTGCAATATTAAAAAAAATAAAATATAATATATAAATATATATATATTTTTATAAGAGAGATAAATTTAGATATATATATATACACACGTATTTAAACTCATGCAGACAGGGAGTTAACCAGACTTTCACATACACACAGAAATGTAAGCGGGAAAAAAACATTTCTTTTTGCAGGTGTGTCTTTTTACTGATATGCCTGGCTAATAACTATTTTCACACAGTGGTCTTTGTTAGTTTTCAAAAAAACACTATGTGAACGAATTCAAAGTTTAGGGATGTTTTTCAGAAACGAGATAAAAGAAGGAGAAATGTTTCTCCCACAGTCCCATATCACTAACCACAACTGTTAACCCAATTAGATTTACAAAGCCAATTGGCGTTTGAAATAAGGAGTCAAAGTAGTTAGTTTTGATGACCTTGAGAAGGAAAAACAGGAGTTTGTTAGCCATTCAGCACATTCATTTTGATGAGCAAATAACACAGACCTGCACACAGCTTTTGTGCTACTCAGACATGGCTGATGAATTCGTTACCAATAATAATCCCCTTTTAGGGTATAAGTACATGATCTGTGAAGCCATCTTGAACAGTCGCGGACAGAAAGCAAGCACACGCCAAATCGATGATTTCATTCGAGCAAAATATCCTTATTACCAAGACCGTAAGCATGCACGGAATTTTAATTCCTCAATAAGATTCACTTTATCAAGTAATGACTTTTTTGAACGTGACCAGGATAAGCTACAACACACCTATGGTTTCTGGAAGATTGCCCAGGAAAAACAATTTCTCCTGAAAGACGGCACTTATATTGTCGTGAAAGGCATATTTATTCCTAATGGCAATAGCAATGTATCCGCTACTACTGATCCGTTTGAATCGATACGTGCTGCAATATCTGCAGCCTCCATTCCTGAAACCCACATTGTACAAGAACAAAAGTACTATGATTATGTACCAAGCCTTTCAGCTGAAAATGCATTGGAATGGGAACCCGAAGAAATGAACCTACCTCCCGACCAATTATTTGAAGAAAGCAGTGGCGATTCCTATGAGCGCTTCCTGGAGGAGATATGTGTCATACTGGATTCAGCGGTTGGGTCAAGCGTGGATGAAAATGCCTTGCATTTCTGGAGCGACCAGTTGCAGCCAGGCGAAGAGTTAATTCTAGAAGAATGGTAAATATAACAATCGTTATGCGTTGACTCTGCGTTTAATTTTTTTTTTTTTTGTAACCACCATTTTCACTTTCAATGCGTGGATACAGCGTAACATTGCAGACTGCATAACATGTAGCGATCACAAACAAATTGTTTCCTAATACAATATAGTAGAACCTGAAAGAGTAGTACACATTGCTGACGGTATACATATACGTACTTTCCTATCCCTTTAAACATATTAGCAACATTTTTCCATAACTCTAACACATACCTGTTTTGTTATCATGCAACATCTACAACATTGAAAACCGGGTCCACCACGTATGACGTGGGACCCTTGTCATGGGCCAAGGCGTCCTTAAAAAGGATTACGGATGTAAGTCCCGCCCCCAAGCGACGTGCGCGCCTCAAAGCCTATTGGCTGTCATGTTTTGTTATAGTAACGGTAACTGCAGTGTGTGATGCGTGCGGCTCAGTGTTTGTAGGCGTACCCTGGGCGTTAGCCGAATGTTAATTGAGTGGGAGGAGTGTTAGCGTGCGTTTCACACTGGCTTAACATGACGTCACACGTATTGCATTTGCGCATTGTGTTATCGGCCGTCCTTTCTGTCCAAACACGTCTGGTTTAAAAGAATACAGATGTACTCGTTTAGAATGATTTTAGTTTCATCTTCATTGTATTTGAAATAAAGATGTGATGTTTACTGGTATTTTCTACATGTATTGAACGCACAACGTTCGCTTTGTTTTGCGCATGCGCTAACAGTTAGTGGAGCCAAGCGTGAAGTGCGTGCGCACACTAAGATGTGCGCGCACATTTTTCAGTATACAGGCAACGTTCACTTCATATACATAGTTATGGCTGCTACAAATGATAATAAAAATTACATACTGATGTACACTTGTAGTTGTAACATATAAATGAGTGACGTGTGTATGTACACAATCATATAGAGCTGTGTAACGCGTTGTCACGGATACATATATAGTAAGGTGCCATATTTGACCATCATGTGTTTGCTGTATTTCAGAGATGTCGGGGAAGATACAATCGGATCAATGTATGATTTCAGAAGAGTCTACCTTTATATGAGATGATTGTGAGGAGGAGCCACCGACTACTATACTACATATGGAACTACTTTTATATTGCTTGCAGCGCTTATTAACAAACAATTAAAAAAGTGATACCCTTATGCCTATATTGCATAAGCACTTAATTAACATAATGATGTTGCAAAATAGTGCCTCTTGAATTTTTCTTGAGTGTTCTTTAATGACTACTAACATTTTATGACATGGTGTGTTTTTTATATAACAACCATTCCCACTCTGCTAACACATTTGTGTATTCTATTGTGTAATGGAACGTATGACTGTCGAAACTATGTAACAATAATAATAATAATAATATGAGCATGTTCATGTATAGGGCTGCTAGTTGTACGCAGCGATTTACAGACACATGTTTCAGCCTGAGGTCCCTGGCCCGTGGAACGTACAAATGTTTTTTTGCCGCATGAGGCACAGGGAGATAAAGTGACTTGGCCAAGGTCACAAGGAGCCCACACCGGGAATTGAAC
Source organism: Ascaphus truei (assembly GCF_040206685.1). Lineage (NCBI taxonomy): Eukaryota > Metazoa > Chordata > Amphibia > Anura > Ascaphidae > Ascaphus > Ascaphus truei. The sequence continues at coordinate 252,567,597 of NC_134487.1, read as the reverse complement.
CAGACTCCCCTGCTTCAAACTATCAGTGCCAGTGTGTGTCTTTACTCACTGAGCCACTCCTTCTCCCAATGTAAAGGACACTTACAACCAAGTAGCCATTTAAATTTAAAATCTCTTGTTACATGGGTATGTAGATAAAATGGTTTGGGACTGTAGCAAATAATGTTACTGGCCAGATGTTATGGTCCCCTCCAATGCATGATGTTCTGAATATGACATCACCATCATGTTATGAAGTACGTTTCTGTGTATATTTCATTAACCTAACTAACTATAGTTTACGGTGTTTATTAATCGTTTAAAAATACATAGTATAGTCAATATGATGATATAAGCTACCATAATAAAGCTGGTGTTATCATTTGTCGGTGTTATACATGGATCCTACACCAATTGATAGAGACACAAACAGTTGTCTTAAAAAGTGTGTCTATGCTAGTGATGAATGTGCTCCCGTAAGTAAACAAATAAGTACAGTTATCCCCTTTTCTCCAAACACCTCTATATTACATTAATGGAAATTATAAGGAAACATACATAAAATGTGATGAAATGTGAGTAATCATTTTGTAATACAATGCACATGAAACCTCAAGAGTAGCTACATGCATATACATGATACAGAAAGTACATATATGTAACATTTGTGTTTAAACCAATATGTTGTGTTTTTAGTTCAAATAATTATAGGAAGATTGAGGTAGCCACATCTTATGAGAGATGTCAGCAAATATACATACCATGATCAGTCATACTGCAAATATACCTATAATGCAAAGGAACAATATATAAATTGCAAACATTGACATGCCATCTTCAGTACCGTAAACAACACATCAAAGTGTGTATTTGGTGTTAAATGTGCAACACCATGTATATTTAATGACATTCAAAATGTAAATCAGCCTGGTGTACACATCATCTGGATGTACATGTTACACTGCACCAATAACATTGTATGTAAGCATACTAGAAGCATGAATGAGTATGGGCATAATATGTGTTTTGTCTTAGCATAAGGAATAACACAATGCTAAAATATTATTGCTTTGTTACCCAAGTTGTATTGACATACACACAACTAAAGTACAATTGAAGAGGGATTCTATAACCTGTGCAACAATAACATACCGGTGCAAAATCCCTTTGTGCACACAGCAGAGAAAAGAAAGGTGTGCAACCCATATTCATCTGTGTCCTACCAGAAGGGTATATAAAAAAACATTGTTGTTAAGATAACATAATGTAAGTATAAAAGTATAACTTGGAACATATCTGTTTGTACTTACAAGAAAAAAATGAATTGATGAGATTCTGGCGTGTCTGGCCACCACTGGCTGTTTGTTCATTTTCAGCAGCTACATGGGTGGGATGCTCGTCTACCAAAGCCTCAGCTAGGTCTGACTGTACATTGTGCCTGAGTGCAACATTGTGCAAAATGCAACAGGCAAGGATAATATCAGACACTTTTTGAGGCTTGTATAGAAGAGCCCCACCAGTTCTGTCCAGACACCTAAACCTGGTCTTGAGTAGGCCAAATGTCCTCTCTATAACAGATCTTGTAGATATATGGGCTGCATTGTACCTCTCCTCTGCTTCAGTTTGAGGGTTTAGCACCGGAGTCAAGAGCCACGGCCTAATTCCGTATCCTGAGTCACCTATAATGAATGGAGCACACATAAGCTGACATTAGTGATGAAATTGTACAATGCCAACATTCCTAAATACAAATGTGTTTTGTGTTAGAACATGTAAATGTGTACTCACCCAGCAGCCAACCAGGTTCAAAATGTCCCTCTTCGAACGCATGGAAGACTGAAGAGCTCCTCAGGATAGAGGAATCGTGACTGGAACCAGGGAACTTGGGTACCACATGCATTATCCTCATCGTGGCATCACATACCACCTGTACATTGAGTGAATGGTAGTGCTTACGATTGCGGTACACATGCTCACTCTGACTAGGTGCAATCAAAGCAACATGTGTGCAATCGATTGCACCCAGCACAGATGGTATCCCTGCTATATTATAAAAGCCAGTCCTGACTTCCAGTCACTCTGTTGCCTCTGTAGGAAAATGAATATAATTCCTAGCGCGTCTATTGAGTGCATAGAGAAACTGGGTTAAGGCCCGCGAGAATGTAGATTGCGAGACCCCGCCCACTATGCCCACAGTTGTCTGGTATGACGCGGAAGCAAGATAATGTAATGAGCACAGCATTTTAACAAGCCCAGGGACTGCACGACCTCTGGCTGTGAAAAAATCTAAATCTCCCCTTATCTCCTGATAAAGAGATAAGATTGCTGCTGAACTCAAACAATAGCGACTAACAATCTCCTCCTCACTCATCCCATCTAACAGGGTTCTCTCCCTGTACAGACGCGGACGAGGCACAACTTGTCTCCTCTGTCTTCTCCTCTGATCTCCTGTCCCTCTACCTGTCCCTCGGCCTGTCCCTCTCCCTGTCCCTGTCGTATCCGCGTCACTGTCCCTGTCACTGTCCCTCGGTGTGTCCCTTCCTTGCCCTATATCATTCTCTTGATCATCAAGCATGTCATAGAAAAGAATGTTCCTGCGTCTCCTAAACATTCGCAACATTTTGAAATGAGTAGCTGTGAATGAGCAGGTAATGGGCGTCCTTTAAATAGGTATGTGATGATGTCGGTGACATAGTAAAATGCAAGGTGTTACATTAACATAATAAAGTACTTGTGTGGCAAGCTGTGTGTAGTTGTTGTTATAAGTATTTGTTGTGTGTATTCTGCAGGGAATGATGATATTTGGCAATGATGTGACGTGAAGCTTTGTACAAAGATTGCTTGCAAATAAATAGTTGCATGTGCAATGCATGTAAAACTTCTGAACGCAAGAGTCAGTCATGTAATGAGACAAAAAGGCTGAGATTGACGTGGGAAAAGTTTTGTGTAACATGTGTAATTATCCATGTTATTGTCACATGTTGGCAACAATGAATAGTCGTGTGCATATGCATGCATTTCTGTAATGAGGATAGTTGGTATAGAATGAGTTTACAAGGTGTCCAAATGATGAATTACTGTACATGTGTGTATAAGTTAGGTTGAAGTGCTTGTAATGCTACGGTTACAATGTAAACATGCAATGTGATTGAGCATCCAATAAGTGACGTCATGAAAATAGGGAGGACCCAAACCTAGATGTAAACATGAGAATTTAGATGTACATGAAGGTTTAAAGATGCGTGACACATTACAAGCATTGTGTAATGTAAAGGAACATGAATATACGGTGAATGTGTGACATGTGTGACATGTGTAACATCATGTAAATAATTGTCGCTCAGTTCAGTAAAATGTGTGATATGATGTGAGGTTCTCCTTTAAGAGTGTAGTATAGTATTTTCCCTTGACACATCATCACATGATGAGTAATGTGACCCGCAAATGCTGAAAACATGTAAAAGTCGAATGTTATGCAAATAAGACACGTCAGCTGTGACACAATGCAGGGAATGCCCCCACACTGTAATGCAAATCCCCTTTGTATTGTGAGCAATGAAACGTAAACAGTACTATACTGTTATACGTCCCCGCTCCATTGACTTCCATTGATGTACAGAAGATGTTTTTTTTCTAAGTGCCGTTCCGGCAGCCTTAGCGATCGTTCTCCCGTCCAAACTGCCAACTTTAGTTGGCGGGAGAAATCGGCCATAACATCTCAATTTCGTAGTGCCGATCAGCCCCGATAAGCTGTTTTTTTTTGTTGAATCCAGCCGATTTAAAAAAGTGGCGATCAGTGTCGAAAACAGGCTTATCTGCAGCCGACTGGCCATAACCAAATTATCGGCTCCGAAACCTGGCGATATGAAACACTTATCGGCGCTTACTGAATCTCAAACCCAATTTTGGCAATAAAATGGCCATATTTCCCTTATCAACGCTTACTGCATGAGGCCCATAGAGAGAGAAATGCAAAAATCTTTGATAACGAGATAGAGAGAAAAATCACCAAACGAGGAAAGAGAGGAGGGTGCCAGACCAAAACAACCAAAAATCCAGATGGAATAGTTAATCAAGAAGGGATTTTCAATTTAAGTAAAAAAACCTCTAACCTCAGCCCAAATTCAGGTATTAAATAGAGGTCTGTCCTTCTCCCCTTCAAATACCATGAACACATTTAAAACATATATAGATGTGGGAAAATTTGTACGTAATTTATCACTTAAAAAATACTTCTTAAAACAGAAACTGCATACTACATCTAATATAAATAAAGTACCATGTACTATCTATATCTTTTACTCCCTTTAAAACACAATCATATTTTTATCCCAGTTATCTCAAAGGAGGTTGTATAGAGATGTTTGAAAAACTAGTTCAGGAAGATCTGGTAAAGCTGTCCAAACAAAACAAATATATTAAGAAAAACCTTAATCAAAAAGAATTTATGGCGATAAGCGAATTAAGAGAAGATTCTAAAATAATAATTAAAGCAGCCGATAAAGGCGGCGGATTAGTAATCCTAGAAAGAGTAAACTACATAAAAGAATCACTAAGATTATTAGATGACACAAATACGTATGCAAGACTCTGTAAAAATCCAACAGAGGATTTTCTTTATGAGTTTGAGAACTTGCTAGTTTTGGGACTGAAAAAGAAATTTATCTCAAAAGAAGAATTTGAATTCATTATGATAAGAAAACCCATATTACCCATTTTTTATTATTTGCCCAAACTTCACAAAGATCCAGTTAACCCCCCAGGCCGCCCTATTATTTCTGGTGTACAATCTATGACTTCAAACTTATCAGCATATTTGGACTTTTTTCTACAAAAGGAAGTCAAGAAACTCAAATCACATTTAAAAGACACTACTCACATTTTAATTATGTTAAATGAGATTGTATGGTTAGAACAATATTATTTAGTCACGTGTGATGTCACTTCACTGTACACAGTTATTGATCATGCAAAGGGGTGTTTAGCTATTCAATTAGCTTTGGAACAAGAGGGTTTATACACTGTGGGGCCTATGCAGAGAGCAGCAAGAAGCCCAATCTCGCCAGTTTTTTGCCAAAAATGCCTACAGCAATTTAGTAAATGGCGAGAAACTGGCGAGATGAGGAAAATCCGCTAGTTTTTTTTTCTTAGAAAAAAAACTCGCCGGCCGGGTGGCGAGAAGCCATATCTCGCCACTTTTAAAACCCGCCGTATGCAGGTAGCCCCGATCAGCATCTCGCTGCTGATCGCGCCAATAAAATGGAGAGATGTTCTCCAAATAACTCCGCCAAAAAAAGTGGGCAAGAAGATGGAGCTGAGCGGCGATAGGGGACATAAAAAAAATAAGGCCTTTTTCCTGGCTTGGATTGATGCTGGGGGGCTCCAGACTGATACCATTAATACCAGCACCGGAGCCCCCCAGCATGCATCCGAGGCAGGAAAAATGAATGTACTGGCCACTTCATTACTTTAGCGGCTAACCGCTAAGGCAATGAAGGGGTTAACCCACCGTGCCAGCTTTATTGTGGGTAGCGGAGGTGGGTGAAGGGGGTATTTGGCCCTGGGTGTGAGTTTACGGCTTGCGGGGGGGTTGCGGGTGCAGTTAACCCCTTCACGACCGTAGCAGTTAATACCGCTACGGTCATGAAGGGGTTGAGCTCTCCCGCTACCCCCCCGGAAGCCCTAAACAAACCACTGTTGGGGCTAATACCCCCTTCATCCACCCCCGCTACCCACAATTAAAATATACTCACACACAGCAGCCCCACCCTAAATAAATAAATAACTGTAAATAAATAAAGAAATGAATATAAATATATATATATATATATATATAACAACAACCCCTATAACCCCTAACATACATATATATGCACATCAATGATAATATAGGCTGGCGGGGGCCCTCGGGTGTTACCCGTGGGCCTGCAGTACCAATTATGTGCCCCTCCCCCAAATTAATGAATAAACACATACATACTTTTAAAGAAATACCCCCCCCCCCCTAACACATACAGTATAGTTATGGCCACAATTACTATTATCACAAAGGGATAATAGTGAATGTGCCCATTTTAAATACATAAACAGCAATAAATACATTAAATACATATAGCACTTACCCATTACCGGTTGCCATGATGAAGGCCATCCTCATCTTCATCCTGCCCATGCCCCCTCTGCTGCTGCAAAACAGACACAACAATGAAAACATCCAATGTAATGTCCCCTAACCCCTTAATCACCATAGCGGTTATTAACCACTACAGTCATTAAGGAGTTAACCCACCCTCACCCACCACTCGGGACGCCTACTTACCCTCCCACACTAACCCCCCACCCCGTGATGCCTAACCACCCTCAACCACTACCCACAAGGGAGGCCTACCCACATACCATTGGGGAACACCCCCCCCCCAATACCTACAGTAAAATAATGTGCAAAATAACTATTATCCAGATAGGGATAATAGATTATTTGCCCATTATTAAAAACATTAACTAGCATATTCAAATAAATTAAGTATTACTGACCTTATCAATAAGAAGTCTCAGTCGCCAGCAGCAACCTTGTCTTGCCCACAAAAAACATTGCCAAAACAAAGCCAATACATTGCAATTACATTCAGATATCAATTAACCCCTTAAATACCAAATCGTATAATAACTGCAAAGGTAATTAAGGGGTTAAGCCACACTGGGCCGATACCCACCCTTCACCCATGAATTTGTACATTGGCTTCATCATGCAAATATATATATATATATATATATATATATATATATATATATATATATATATATATATATATCTATATATATATATATATATATATATATATATATATATATATATATATATATATATATATAAAAAGAGAAGAAAAAAAGCGCCGATTCCTAGTGCATTACTGTGCAAAAAAATATTTAATTTCCCAAAAAGGCTCATAAAATGAACTCACAAACATAGATAGGTAAAAAGCATGTTATGAGATAATACTCATGCTCCAAAGGATCAGCAACCGCCGCTTCACTGCTAGACTGCTCCGTGCCTTCACCGTGTCCAATCTTGTCCTCGTTGTTCACTGTCAGGCAGGAACTCACGAAGTCGGGCTCACCGCAACTCCTCTCCCCGGTCACACACCAACAGATGAACTTTGGTTCCCTCCGGGGACGATAGATGTGGCGGGACAGCAAGTGACGTCACCCGGTAGATGTAAATGACAAATGGGCTAGGATTTTCTAACAGATCTGCCAGCAGCGTTGGAGGATCAACTGCACACCTGTCCCTACGCGTTTCATCAGATTAACTGACTTCTTCAGGGGTTGGGCTCTGGGTCCATTAGTAAGCATATATATACTCCCACGAGTCCAATTGGCTAGATTGAAAGTGATTAGCAAAATCTGTGTAAACATATAACATGACTATATACTCTGACCATACAAAAACCCATTGTATGGCTACAAAATTGTATGTGCTCCTATTGACAATACAAAATACAAAAATATTTATACATATAAAACCATTATGCACAAAATTAAAAATATCATATACTATATCTACTCTAAAATAGAGAATCACAGAACATGTATAAATGTTAAATACCTCAAATCAACTGAATACACAGGTACTGATGAATAATACTAGATGGTACTCAATGGCAAACAATTAGATGTTAATATCTGGCTTGAGGAGAGTGAATCAAACATATGAACTACTCAAAAAATAAAAATAATAAAAAAGATTTATATAAAAAATGTATATCAATACATGTAGGCTAGTTAATAATTATTATAAAAACAAACAAAATGCTGATTACAAAGGAAAACATGATTATGTCCATGTTACTATGAACAGGACTTATGGAGAGAAATTTGTTAATATATGGAATCTATCATCCAGTAATGGTATACAGAGAGAACCAACCCTTAGCTACCAATGGTATATATATATATATATATACATATGTACTATTTTACTTTTATAAGTTCTCATTCCCCAGAGAGGGGAAGGTCCAACGTTATGCATATATCTGAAACAACGAGGAAGAGGTTAAAATGTGTACCGTGCACACATGGTACGGTAGCCAATCAGAGTGTGGGAACTCCATCCCTACTCTGATTGGCTCTAGTACCATGTGACAGGCTTTCAATGACGTCACATCCTTTCTCCCCCAAAACTCTGTCACATGGTATACTAGAGCCAATCAGAGTAGGGGTGGAGTTCCCACGCTCTGATTGGCTACCGTACCATGTGTGCACGGCCATGTTTCTTTTAATGACGTCATCTTAAAGGCAATTGAAGCAAAGCCATTCTGATTGGCTGTGCTTTCATTGCCTTTAAGTGACATCATCATTTATTTTTTTATCGGCCAAAACACATGGTTTTCACGGTCCAATCAGGGCCGTGGGAACCATATGACGAAAATGTGACGTCGTAGGCTTTTAAAAGCCCATGTCGTCTCATTTTGAAGCCAGCCGCCGAGGAGGAAGGACCTCCTACAGAAGAAGAAGGCCAGGGCGTGGCCGAAGACGGGAAGAAGACCCCGGAAGAAGATAGAAGAAAGAAGAATACAGATGAAGATGGATTAAAATTAGAAGACCAATGGATTGATTTGGATTTTTAGTTTAATGTCTATTTTTTTATGGTTTGTTATTTTATGGGTTCCTGTGCCTGGTGGTTTTGATCGTGAGCAACCAGTTCAACGGGAGTCGGTGGGGGCAAGTAATGGTAAGTGAACTAAAGAAATGTATTTAATTGAACTTGTTAATTTTTTTAAATTCTTTTCTTTACATGTTTATTTAATTATCTGTGGTATATCATTTCTTGCCACTGTATGTATGTATGTATGTCTAGAGAGATATATACATACAGGGTAAGAAATGATAGTGTTTTAAAAGTTTGATTTGATGTGTTTTTAATTATTTTGACTTTGCATCTATGCTTAAATGTATGTTTAAAGTATTTTAAAATTAGATAGATGTAATCGTTGCTATTGTATGTTGTATTAGAGGTCAGGGTTAGCCATGGTTGTCAATTTTTTATGGTTGTTGGTACTTATATATTTTCACAGGCTACATTGCTCAGTTGCAGGTTTGAATTAGTTAATTGTTTAATTGTTAGGGATGGAATGTACATTGTTTAGGGATGGAATGTAAATTGTTTAGGGATGTCATTAAGGAATGGTAATTGATTTATGTGTACCGGATTGGTTACAATAGTATATTTGTTTGGAGTTATCTGTATTTTGCTTGCAATGTTATTGTTAACATTCATTTGCAGAATGTATATGGTGCATAGACTGTATGCATCATATACTGCACCGACACACTTTATTCGAGCAAATACCCAGTATGTACCTGCCAGATATCTGGAATGCGCCGCTCCTCACCTCTGACAAGCCCCGTTGCGTTTGCCTTCCCAGCCTGGGTTTATGCCTGGCTGACGGGCGGCTGATCTGTTAAATGATAATGATTAGGATTTAATAGGCTGCAATGCTTCGCGTGTCTACCAGATGGCATAAATTCATGAATTGTAATGCAGTATATATATATATACTGTGCAGTATTGCAGCCAGCGGGAATAAAATGCTTCCATCCCTGCCTGGAAAATAACCCAATGCCCTCGGGCAGAAAACAGTCACAAACCTCAATACACCCGGGTATACCCGAATTCGTGGGACTAGCCGAGCTCGAATAAAGTGTGTCGCCAGTGTATACAATGTAAATGCAATGTGTTGATTGTGATTTGAGGTTTTTGATTGGCATTTGATATTTTTGATTGTAATATCAGTTAGGATTATGAAAGGAAATTATTTGTATTGTAGTGTGTATTTATGGAGAACTGTTATTTTGGAGTACAGCATGGCTTTGATAACCCTTCTACATTTATTTGTATATTGGTTCATCATGTGTGTGTGTGTATATATATATATATATATATATATATATATCTACAAAAACACAGAAAAAACAGGCGCACTCATAGCGTAAAATTGTATAACAATACATTTATGGAGTAAGGGATAAAAATGCACACAAAGCTGAAAAAAATGCGTTTTTGAGTACAACTCAGCCCGTTCAGATGCAGGAACCCAAGGAGGAGGACTTCGGTGTGATGTCCGCGGTGTGTCTTGCCACAATAGCCCCTCTAGGTCCTGGCAGGGACCGAAAGCCACGAGGGACGCCGCCTTCCCTTCTCTCCGGTGCTACACAGAGCATACACTGAATAGAGTCTCGCGTGAACTCAATGATGTCAGCGAGGTTTCAGCCGGGGAGAGTTCACAGTGTAAACAGGAACTTGAATGTCTGAATGGCTGGTAGCAAAATGCTAGCAAAGCAGCAGGAGTGCAATAATGTAGATGAGATTGTAGATTTAAAGAAACCCTTAGGTTTCAGAAAGTTTCCCACAACTGTATTTTGCATAGAAGTCTTTATGCAACTTGGAGCTATGGATTTTTTCAAAGTATCTGCTTTTGTAAATAATACTTTAGGGACAGAAGGTAGATGTAATTGTAAGATGGGATCCTTTAGAACCAATGGCCAATGTTTTTTGATTATTCTTTTAATTTGTGGAGCTGGTGGATTATACTAGGTAATAAATGGTGTATCTACAAACTGCGTAACCTCTTCCGCACCTTGAACTTTATTATATTTTAATAATTATTTTCTATCGACTGTACTTATTTTGTTATATGCTTTGTCCAAAATTGTTTTTTTATATTTTTTGGATTCGAATTTCTCAAGCATAATTTTGGCTTGTTCTTCATATATATTGTTATTGGTACAATTGCGTTTAATTCTACACAATTCACCTTGAGGAATATTTTCAAGCCAAATATTTAGATGATTACTATCCGCCTCAATATAATTGAGGCAGCTGACTGGTTTGTGATAGGTTTTGGTACAAATACCTCCCTTTTCAATATAAATAAGTAAGTCAAGAAATTCAATTTCACTGGTGCTGAATTTAGAAATGAAGTTTAAATTACATGTGTTTAAATTAATATATTCTAAGAATGATAATAGTGTATCTAAATCACCTTTCCAAATAAAAAATATATCATCCACAAAACGTGTTCATAGTACTAAATTTCACCGAACTTGTGTGGTGACCATATATATTGGTTTTCCCACATCCCCATGAATAAATTTGCATAGCTCGGTGCAAATTTAGTACCCATGGCAGTGCCCTTAATTTGCAAAAATAATTCCTCATTAAACCTGAAATAATTGTGTGTTAAAGTGAATTGAATTAAAGATACTAAAAAATCAATATGTGCTTTAGGGGCCTATGCAGAAAGGGCCGAAAAATTGCATTCACCAGGGTTTCAATTCGCCAGGTTTTTGGCGTGTTAACCTCGCTGTATGCAGGGAGGGCCAAATCCCTGGCAAATGAATATGCCACCACAATTTGAAATAATGGCTAGTAACCGGTGGCGAGACGGCTGCCAGGCGAGAAGCTGCCGAGAAGCCGTCCCCTGGCGAGTTGTGTTTGCAGCAGAGTGAGATCCGCTGCTCTCTCAGCGCAAACATCAGCACATTAAAAATTAATTAAAATACATTTTTACTGATAGTGTAGATGTGCAGGGGTCTCCGGAGCTGAACCACATTGGTTTCAGGTCCGGGGATCCCCTGCTTCCCGAGATTCAGGCCCCTTTATGAGGTGCCAGTATCCCTCTGCATTTAAAGATCCCGATAGCGTGACCGCGGAAGGTAAAGAAAGCAGAGGGATACCGGCACCCCCTAAAGGGGCCTGTATCTCAGGAAGCAGGGGGTCCCCGGACCTGAATCCAAAGCGGTTCAGCTCCGGAGACCCTCTGCACATCTACACTATGAGTAAAACACATATATAAATACACAATCATTCCTTACCTTAGCGGTTATGTGCTACGGTAACGAATCAACATTAATGTATTTTTAATAATAGTGTACAGTGAGCAGGGGGTCTCTGAGCCACAAATCAATGCGGTTCAGCTCAGGGGGCCCCCTGCTCCCGCACAATATTATTAAAATACAGAAATGCTGCTTCATTACCATAGCGTATAGCCGCTAAGGCAATGAAGGGTTAAGGCAGAATAGCATGTATATTGGGGACAATTGCCCCCAATAAAGATTGCAATAAACAACATACACCCACTGTGTATTTAAAATACATAAACAAGAATAAATACATTAAATACATATAGCACTTACCCATTACCGGTTGCCACGATGAAGGCCATCCTCATCTTCATTCTGCCCATGCCCCCTTCGCTGCTACAAAACAGACACAACAATGAAAACATTCAAAGTAATGTCCCCTAACCCCTTAATCACCATAGCGGTTATTAACCGCTACAGTCATTAAGGGGTTAACCCACCCTCACCCACCCCTTGGGACGCCTACATACCCTCCCACACTAACCCCCCACCCCGTGAGGCCTGACCACCCTCACCCACTACCCACAAGGGATTCCTACCCACATACCATTGGGGAACACCCCCCCCCAACACCTACAGTAAAATAATGTGCAAAATAACTATTATCCAGATAGAGATAATAGATTATTTGCCCATTATTAAAAACATTAACTAGCATATTCAAATAAATTAAGTATTACTGACCTTATCAATAAGAAGTATCAGTCGCCAGCAACATCCTTGTCTTGCCCACAAAAAACATTGCCAAAACAAAGCCAATACATTACAATTACATTCAGATATCAATTAACCCCTTAAATACCATATCGGATAATAACTGCAAAGGTAATTAAGAGGTTAAGCCACATTGGGCCGATACCCACCCTTCACCCATGAATTTGTACATTGGCTTCATCATGCAAATATTTATATATATATATATATATATATATATATATATATATATATATATATATATATATATATATATATATATAACAAAAGAAGAAATATATTAGCGCCAACCTATCACTATATAAAATCTCTATAGAGTAAAAATATAAATAAAAGTGAAATGGAAAATGTTATTACAAATAAAAGTAAAAAACCTATGCTAAGCACAGTGGATGTAGTAAAAAATTTTTTTAAATAATGAACCAATAAAATACATAATAAAATATCAAAAAAGAAAATGTCCAGAAAAATATATGTAAAAGATATACAAATCCCAAAATGTTCCAATTGCTAGCCAAAAGAGTCTCTGCAGCCCGAATGAAGGGAACACCACTTCCTTAAGATATCTACAAAAACACAGAAAAAACAGGCGCACTCATAGCGTAAAATTGTATAACAATAAATTTATGGAGTAAGGGATAAAAATGCACACTCACAAACAAAGCTGACAAAATGCGTTTTTGAGTACAACTCAGCCCGTTCAGACGCCGGAACCCAAGGAGGAGGACTTCGGTGTGATGTCCGCGGTGTGTCTTGCCACAATAGCCCCTCTAGGTCCTGGCAGGGACCGAAAGCCACGAGGGACGCAGCCTTCCCCTCTCTCCGGTGCTACACAGAGCATACACTGAATAGAGTCTCTCGTGAACTCAATGATGTCAGCGAGGTTTCAGCCGGGGAGAGTTCACAGTGTAAACAGGAACTTGAATGTCTGAATGGCTGGTAGCAAAATGCTAGCAAAGCAGCAGGAGTGCAATAATGTAGATGAGTGCAAATAAAATATATAACCTGGACAGTAGGCTCCACAGCAATCTCTACGCGTTACGTCTCAAGCGAGACTTCATCAGGAGAATGTAGCATAGGCATTACATACAGTTATATAGTACACATGACCAATAAGATCATAGGAGGCAGAGGATTAGCAATGAGATACACATGATGAGTATTAGGGTTGGATCAACCCCTATATATGCCAGAGCACACATAGATAAGGATTCACAATTTTAATCCTAAAGACCAAGTATGTTATAGCATATAGTATTAGACGCTTCAACCAATGCATAAAATATATATCACAATTATAGACCAGAAATTAAACATACAAGTCAGCCAAAAAAGGTTAACCTGAAGAGTTAAGTAAAATGTCATTGGTAGTTGACTTGCATAGTAACATACTGCACCGACACACTTTATTCGAGCAAATACCCAGTATGTACCTGGCAGATACCTGGAATGCGCCGCTCCTCACCTCTGACAAGCCCCGTTGCATTTGCCTTCCCAGCCTGGGTTCATGCCTGGCTGACGGGCGGCTGATCTGTTAAATGATAATGATTAGGATTTAATAGGCTGCAATGCTTCGCGTGTCTACCAGATGGCATAAATTCATGAATTGTAATGCAGTATATATATATATACTGTGCAGTATTGCAGCCAGCGGGAATAAAATGCTTCAATCCCTGCCTGGAAAATACCTCAATGCACTCGGGCAGAAAACAGTCACAAACCTCAAAACACCCGAGTATACCCGAATTCGTGGGACTAGCCGAGCTCGAATAAAATGTGTCGCCAGTGTATATATAATACGTATAATACAGTAAACAGATGTCAATATGTGGTAAACAATACCCTAAGTATAGAGAGATAGCTATATAACCACTAAATATAGGAGGAGACAACATAGGTGCTAAAGAGACCCAGAGGGACCCGGGTAAGGAAACATGAGACCAAAAAGCTAACAGAACAACTAAAAAAAGGGATAGTGAGACATATATATATATCATGTAGGTAAAAGGAAAAAAAAAGTACGGTGGTATTTCTAGATCTTGAGCTTTTCATTGATAGGTCGGAGATGAGGATACATAGTAAAACACACTTCAAACCTGTCTCCACCAATGGGTACCTGCAATACGGTAGCAACCACTACAAAAAGTGGTTGAACAACATCCCCAGAAGCCAATTCTTTAGGATCCGTCGTAATTGTTCCCTCAACTCAGACTTCTGCGATCAGGGAGAGACTCTTATTAACAAGTTTCTCCAGAAGGGGTACACTGGAGCGGTGGTGCAGAGGGCGTTCGATGACGCCCAAAGTATTGATAGGAGTGCCTTACTCAAGAGGTCCAGGACCAGACCTGACCATGCTGGCCTTGATCCAGAGGTGGACAGATCTAGCGGGAATCCTTTGCATTCTTTTCCAAAGTTCATTACTAAGTACAATAGATTCGCCTATCAGGTCAAACATATTATTAATAGGCACTGGAACATAATTCAAAATGATCCCATTTTAGCTCCCAGGGTGCCATCACGAGCTTCTATTGTTTTCAAAAAAGCAAGATGCCTAAAGACCATGATTGCCCCAAGTAGACTTAAGCCAACTATTAAACAACAACCCCTGACATCTAAAAAGGGTAATTTTTCCTGTGGTAGAACTAGGTGCATCACTTGTGGGCATTTAAGTAAAATTAACTCCTTTAAATCCTTTTCTAACGGCTCTGAACATGAAATCAAACATCATATTACCTGTTTGAGTACATACATTATATATCTCATTTCCTGTCGTTGCGGCCTACAGTATGTGGGCCGCACGTCTAGGACGATTAGTACTAGATTTCTTGAGCATCGTAGAAATGTCAAACATGGCCTTCAGTCGCATTGTCTATCACGACATTTTGACACCATGCATAATAAGGATCCCTGCTCTCTATCCATCTTTGGTATCGAGGCCATCTCACCTTCCCTATCGGAGGGTGATACAGTAGGTTCAAAAAATTGTGTGTCAGGGAGACCTACTGGATATATGTTCTTGGTACATTGGTTCCGGGGGGTCTCAATGACACAATAGATATCAGTACAGTAGTTTAGTTACATCCATTTGTCCACTGTGAGGTTTGGCGCTTAGCTGGGAGGTCTGGGTTGAACGATTCATTTCGTTCCCTCCTTGTGGATGCCATTACACCACAGTGGCTCAGTATTTCTACATTTATATTTGTATACCAAATCATTTTCACATTTACATTATTCATATGGGTACCATTGACTTTGCTTGCGTGACCACCATTGGTTTAGTATCCTTCATTATTTAGACATTATCTCATTATACTTTTTTCTCCATTTGTACTTTTATTTTTATGTTTATTTTCATTTTCATTTTTATTTTTAGTTCTATTTTTATTTTAATTTTTATTCTTAATTATATTTACATTTATTATTTTATTATTATTTCCCATTCTATGTTCAGCATTTATATATATATTTTTCCTATATATATTTATTACCTATTTTTCCACACATTTAAAAAAAAAAAAAAAAAAAAAAAAAAAAAATTTTTGTTTTTTTTAATTTCATTTTTTTTTAATTTTCATTTTTATGTACTTTTTTTTCCCTTTTACCTACATTATATATATATGTCTCACTACCCCTTTTTGTCGCATTGTGTCAAAATGTCGTGATAGACAATGCGACTGAAGGCCATGTTTGACATTTCTACGATGCTCAAGAAATCTAGTACTAATCGTCCTAGACGTGCGGCCCACATACTGTAGGCCGCAACGACAGGAAATTAGATATATAATGTATGTACTCAAACAGGTAATACTGTATGATGTTTGATTTCATGTTCAGAGCCGTTAGAAAAGGATTTAAAGGAGTTAATTTTACTTAAATGCCCACAAGTGATGCACCTAGTTCTACCACAGGAAAAAATACTCTTTTTAGATGTCAGGGGTTGTTGTTTAATAGTTGGCTTAAGTCTACTTGGGGCAATCATGGTCTTTAGGCATCTTGCTTTTTTGAAAACAATAGGAGCTCGTGATGGCACCCTCGGACCTAAAATGGGATCATTTTGAATTATGTTCCAGTGCCTATTAATAATATGTTTGACCTGATAGGCCAATCTATTGTACTTAGTAATGAACTTTGGAAAAGAATGCAAAGGATTCCCGCTAGATCTGTCCACCTCTGGATCAAGGCCAGCATGGTCAGGTCTGGTCCTGGACCTCTTGAGTAAGGCACTCCTATCAATAATTTGGGCGTCATCGAACGCCCTCTGCACCACCGCTCCATCGTACCCCTTCTGGAGAAACTTGTTAATAAGAGTCTCTCCCTGATCGCAGAAGTCTGAGTTGAGGGAACAATTACGACGGATCCTAAAGAATTGGCTTCTGGGGATGTTGTTCAACCACTTTTTGTAGTGGTTGCTACCGTATTGCAGGTACCCATTGGTGGAGACAGGTTTGAAGTGTGTTTTACTATGTATCCTCATCTCCGACCTATCAATGAAAACCTCAAGATCTAGAAATACCACCGTACTTTTTTTTTTTTTTCCTTTTACCTACATTATATATATATGTCTCACTACCCCTTTTTTTAGTTGTTCTGTTAGCTTTTTGGTCTCATGTTTCCTTACCCGGGTCCCTCTGGGTCTCTTTAGCACCTATGTTGTCTCCTCCTATATTTAGTGGTTATATAGCTATCTCTCTATACTTAGGGTATTGTTTACCACATATTGAAATCTGTTTACTGTATTATACGTATTATATATATGTTACTATGCAAGTCAACTACCAATGACATTTTACTTAACTCTTCAGGTTAACCTTTTTTGGCTGACTTGTATGTTTAATTTCTGGTCTATAATTGTGATATATATTTTATGCATTGGTTGAAGCGTCTAATACTATATGCTATAACATACTTGGTCTTTAGGATTAAAATTGTGAATCCTTATCTATGTGTGCTCTGGCATATATAGGGGTTGATCCAACCTTAATACTCATCATGTGTATCTCATTACTAATCCTCTGCCTCCTATGATCTTATTGGTCATGTGTACTATATAACTGTATGTAATGCCTATGCTACTTTCTCTTGATGAAGTCTCGCTTGAGACGTAACGCGTAGAGATTGCTGTGGAGCCTACTGTCCAGGTTATATATTTTATTTGCACTCATCTACATTATTGCACTCCTGCTGCTTTGCTAGCATTTTGCTACCAGCCATTCAGACATTCAAGTTCCTGTTTACACTGTGAACTCTCCCCGGCTGAAACCTCGCTGACATCATTGAGTTCACGCAAGACTCTATTCAATGTATGCTCTGTGTAGCACCGGAGAGAGGGGAAGGCGGTGTCCCTCGTGGCTTTCGGTCCCTGCCAGGACCTAGAGGGGCTATTGTGGCAAGACACACCGCGGACATCACACCGAAGTCCTCCTCCTTGGTTCCTGCGTCTGAACGGGCTGAGTTGTACTCAAAAACGCATTTTTTCAGCTTTGTTTGTGAGTGTGCATTTTTATCCCTTACTCCATAAATTTATTGAACGAAGAAGTTCAAAGATACCCCTAAAGATGCACTCTAAACCAAGCGTATATGTTCCTTAGGCTATAAGGTAGAATCCCCTATACCAGAAACTAAAAAGTAAAAGCGGCGCAAAAAACAAAAAAGTTTTATTACATATTTTCTAATAATAGTTACACTCAAATGGATAAAATGTAGGTATGAACTAAACCCCTAGGAGGAGCAATTGGAGTAAGGATTGGGTATAGTGTAGACCTTATTGATATCTACAGTGACTATTGTCTGAGATTAACCCCTTCCACTCCTGCGATAAATTCGGACATATGACGCTCATGAGCTAAACACATTTCTTATGCATAGTTGGTAACCAGAGTGAAAACACCAGGGTAGTGATAGTGTCACATATAGGAGTGTATACTCGTTGGTCAATGCTGTCTGTATACCTGTAGTCGCTCTGTTAGCTTATGTGCTTGGTGTCACATTAATAAGCCTGTAACTGAGTATTAATTATCTGGCTTGTAGGCTAAATGGATAAGGCTGTCTCTAATAGTGGCTAGATATTCACAGCTTCCCAGAGTAATGGAAAAGACAAAAAAACAAGGCGCACAACGCACATAGTGAAGTACAATAAAAATAAAAGTTTACTTGTAAAAATATATAATCTGCGTACATCAATAGAGTAAAATATGGGCAGTTGGTAATTGGGTATACCACACCAGTACACAGCTCCAGACGGCACTCCTCACTCGATTGTAGGGTGCAGGGGATCTCTCCTCATCTGATGTCAATCTGGTAGTTGTGGAAGCCGTCTCCCTCTCACTCAAGACGGGACAGGTCTCAGTCTCTGCTGTCGGATAGTCCTGGGACATCTATCCTCATCCCCGTGTAGCAGCCTCCGCTCACATCCGCATCCAAGCACGTTAGTCACGTGTCGCTACTCCTCCATGGAGCGCCCGATCGTGACATCACAGTCCGGTCGCACTCTTCTACGAACCGCCTGCAAGGTCTCACTCAGTGCGGTGTAGCTAAGGATACACGCGGCATCTTGGGAAGATGTATTAGGCACAAAGTCTTGCGTGAAATGGGGAAACACTTGCAGAGTGTTAACACCAACAAGAGGGTAATAAAAACGAGCACTGACACCCTCCTGGAGGGTTTATTACCCTCTTGTTGGTGTTAACACTCCGCAAGTGTTTCCCCATTTCACGCAAGACTTTGTGCCTAATACATCTTCCCAAGAAGCCGCGTGTATCCTTAGCTACACCGCACTGAGTGAGACCTTGCAGGGATACTGGCACCTCATAAAGGGGCCTGAATCTCGGGAAGCAGGGGGTCCCCGGACCTGAAACCAATGTGGTTCAGCTCCGGAGACCCCTGCACATCTACACTATCAGTAAAAATGTATTTTAATTAATTTTTAATGTGCTGATGTTTGCGCCGAGAGAGCAGCGGATCTCACTCTGCTACAAACACAACTCGCCAGGGGACGGCTTCTCGGCAGCTTCTCGCCTGGCAGCCGTCTCGCCACCGGTTACTAGCCATTATTTCAAATTGTGGTGGCGTATTCATTTGCCAGGGATTCGGCCCTCCCTGCATACAGCGAGGTTAACACGCCAAAAACCTGGCGAATTGAAACCCTGGTGAATGCAATTTTTCGGCCCTTTCTGCATAGGCCCCTAAAGCACATATTGATTTTTTAGTATCTTTAATTCAATTCACTTTAACACACAATTATTTCTGGTTTAATGAGGAATTATTTTTGCAAATTAAGGGCACTGCCATGGGTACTAAATTTGCACCGAGCTATGCAAATTTATTCATGGGGATGTGGGAAAACCAATATATATGGTCACCACACAAGTTCGGTGAAATTTAGTACTATGGACACGTTTTGTGGATGATATATTTTTTATTTGGAAAGGTGATTTAGATACACTATTATCATTCTTAGAATATATTAATTTAAACACATGTAATTTAAACTTCATTTATAAATTCAGCACCAGTGAAATTGAGTTTCTTGACTTACTTATTTATATTGAAAAGGGAGGTATTTGTTCCAAAACCTATCACAAACCAGTCAGCTGCCTCAATTATATTGAGGCGGATAGTAATCATCTAAATATTTGGCTTGAAAATATTCCTCAAGGTGAATTGTGTAGAATTAAACGCAATTGTACCAATAACAATATATATGAAGAACAAGCCAAAATTATGCTTGAGAAATTGGAATCCAAAAAATATAAAAAAACAATTTTGGACAAAGCATATAACAAAATAAGTACAGTCGATAGAAAATAATTATTAAAATATAATAAAGTTCAAGGTGCGGAAGAGGTTACGCAGTTTGTAGATACACCACTTATTACCTAGTATAATCCACTAGCTCCACAAATTAAAAGAATAATCAAAAAACATTGGCCTTTGGTTCTAAAGGATCCCATCTTACAATTACATCTACATTCTGTCCCTAAAGTATTATATACAAAAGCAGATACTTTGAAAAAATCCATAGCTCCAAGTTGCATAAAGACTTCTATGCAAAATACAGTTGTGGGAAACTTTCTGAAACCTAAGGGTTTCTTTAAATGTCTAAAATGTAAAATGTGCAAACTAGATTTGCATAATGATAAAAAAAACTAGCAATTTCTCTTCAACTCATACAGGAAAAACATATGAAATTGAGAATTTTATATGTTGTGATTCGTCAAATATTGTATATCTAATTCAATGCCCATGTAAAAAACAATATATAGGACGAACAACAAGGAGACTTAAGTTACGCTTTGCGGAACACATTACTAACAAACAAAAAGGTTTTTTAGAACACACTCTATCTAAGCACTTTTGTGAAGAGCATAATGGAAACCCAGCAGGTATAAAATGTATTGGCATAGATAAATTAGCCAAAAATTGGAGAGGAGGTGATAATATTGATGCCATCTCCAAACTGGAAACCAAGTTGATACATACACTGAAAACCTTAGTTCCACTTGGTTTGAATACAGACATTGACTTAGGTGCTTTTCTCTGCTAAATATTCCTGCATTTAATAAAATCAGTCTATAACCAGTTAAAATAATGTAGATGGAACCTGCTAATATACCATATATGCTAATAAGGATCTTTCCAAATTGTTAACAAGGATCTTTCCAATTTAACAATACCTAATATATATATATTTTGAAAATAGTAACCTATTGATGAAATTGATCACCTTAAAACAAGGTATCTTTATCATATATATTTATATTGAAATAACGTATCTTGAAACTATCACATTCAATTAACATCTTTCCAATTGCCATTTTTGATAAATTTAACATCTATGAGATTAATAGAATCTTTTTGAAAAAATCTTTATAAATCTATTCAGAATATATATATATATATATATATATATATATATATTTTATATTAATATAATCTATTTATTTTATGTCTTTAAATATAAATTTTATGATCATGTGTATTAAAATTGTTTGTAATTTTATTTAACAATATGTATAAAAGATGGGTTTCAGCATTTTGTATATTGATATCAGAACTAATTGTGTCCACCTGTGATATATATCCTAATACTGGTTATCTAATTAACCTATCAGGGACATGTACATGCTATTTAAGTAACAACCAGTTAGACACACACATTCCCCAGATGAAGTCCTAGTTCCAGGATGAAACTTGTAGGGAGGAGGCTCTAAGACAAACTTTCAGCATCCCTATCCAACATCACAGGCCAGCAGAATCCCCTGCTCATTACTGGATATTATATCCAAATTTCGGCCAAAATCTCGGCAGAGTGACGTCAGCGGGCTAGTCTCGCGAGACCAGAGGATCAACCAGGAAGTCACGGAGAAGGGCTGCAGGCAGAGGAGAACCAGCAAGGCGCTTCTTGGCGTTCCACGTGAAGGATCCATACAGCAACTCCAGGCAGCAGGACGGAGAGGATTATAATATCCTACATGCTTGTTTACATCTGCTACTTTGTAAGTAGCGATCTACTTTTGCGCATATATTTTAACTAAACGTACTTCACTATATTTTGTTTCTCTTCATTTCATTTCAGAATCATTGGCAAACCATACCCCCATTCTACTTATGCTCAAATTTATTATACAGTTAACAGTCATTTGCGCCGTTGTTTCCCCCCTTTCCCCATATATATGCTATTGTATGTAGCTGAACATTAGGCAGCAACTGTTAATATTTTGGATGTAAATTGTATCTTTTTGCGCACTTAGTATTCTATAGTATATATATATATATATATATATATATATATATATATATATATATATATATATATATATATATATATAATATATATATATTGATTGTGAAAATATACTGTATTTGGTGCCTAGTTAAAAGTCCGCGAGAGATACTAGCCCTTGCAGTATTTTAATGATCAGGGGACCTTATGTCAACACCAAGTCAATTGATCAAAGGCTCCCCCACCCTGATTAAGAATGCAAGGGCAGAGAAGATCAGGACATGGGTACTTGTACTAAGTGCCATACTTCACACCTCTGGACAGAGTTTCCCGGCCCAGACCCCCAGAAGGTAGACTTTAAGTCGCCATCTGATTAGTGTGGGGTGCTGGAAATGGGTCTCTGGCCAGAGAGATGTGCGCATGTGGCAGATACTTGGGGGCAGAAACCAAAGTCCTTCCCACGTTAGCGGGCAAAGAGTAATTGGGTGCAAATAATTGTCAACCAATATCTGAGACCCAATGTTAGGGATAGAGCCCAAATCCTTTATAACTGAGTGTCAGCTCTATGCCCAATGTTGTTCGTGTTGTTCGTGACTACTTCTAACTGATGCCTGATGCCTTGATGAATTGCTAATCCAGATCCAGATTACTTCATTGCCCATTCCCTAAGTAAGTGTATATATCCTGTGTGTTATTTGTACCATATTGTGTGTTCACCTTCCCTGAAGGAATAAACTTTCTTTATCATATCATGGTCGCATTCAATTCAACCCAGTTATATTGGTGTATATTATAACCCTGCACAAGCTATCGTGACACATTGCTCCTGGGCGCGCGCTCCCCGTCGTTACGGAGCGCGCACCAGACAAAGTTAATTTATTCACTGCTCTTGCAGTGAAGCCACGCCCCCAGCTCATGCACGGGCTGTAATTCTACTCCAAAGCTGCTCACCTGTGTACTCTTCAAGGCAGCCTACCCAGGATGGCTCCACGCACTCCTCCAGTCATGCCACTGCTTCCTATTGGTCAGCCACACTATATAGTTCTTGTCTTGCCACTTCCACATTGTTCAACATAGTCTCCACTAGTGGATGTCTACTATGGGTCCCTCTTCTCTTTGCTACCCAGGTTACGACTTGGCTTGGCTGACTACTCTCTCTGGCTCTCAACCCTGGCTCCTTCGTAACTAAGCTGCTTCTCACGTCCCTCGATCTCAGCTCGCATCTGGACATTCTGGATCTCACCACTCCCTACCTTGGCAACGGCAATGACTACGTCTCTTCTTTACCTGGTACCGGCAGTATTACCATAGCTATATCCATCTGGCCTGGCAACGCCAAGAACACATGCTCCTTCTGCTGTGGGTGCGTACACACATACGTCCCACCTCAGTACAAGGGATAGGTCTGGGCTGCGGGCAACACCGGCGTAACATGAAGGACGTAATGTGCACCAAAAAATATCCCAGACAATTGTTTACAGACACACAAACTGGAGATGATGAATATCCTCGCTATAGAATGCACGCTCCATCAGACAGTGAAAACACAGCAAGACTGAATATTCGAGGAAACACGGACATCGAAGTGGACAACAGATGGGTTGTTCCATATTCTCCACTTCTTTCAAAAAAAATTCACGCGCACATTAATGTCGAATACTGTAACTCTGTCAAATACATAAAATACATTTGTATGTATGTATGTATGTCTTTATTTGTATAGCGCCATAAAATGTACAGTACATAGCGCTTCACAGTAGTAATACATGTCATATAAATAACAAATATAAATAACAGATCATGGGAATAAGTGCTTCAGACATACTGTAAAAGTAACATTAAGGAAGGAGTCCCTGCTCCGAGGAGCTTGCAATCTAATTGGTAGGTAGGGAGAACGTACAGAGACAGTAGGAGGGAATACTAGTAAGTGTGTCTGCAGGGGGCCAAGCTTTGTGTCATGTGTCCATGATTATCCAGTGCTACTCATATGCTTCTTTTTGCAAGGATGTTAACAAGGGAAGCGACATGGCTGTTTTTGGACTCACTAATGACAGCAGCCGTGACGAAGTTTCTCAGTGCCAACTGGGAAGCTATATCAGTAGTAATGAAGCCATTTGGAGGATTTTCAGCTTTTCTATTCACGAACGCCACCCAACCGTTGTTCACCTGACTGTTCATTTAGAGAACGGACAGAGAGTGTACTTCACACCTCATAACGCACAGGCACTTGCTGCTTAACCACCAAACACTACTTTGACAGCCTTCTTTCAACTGTGTCAACACGCCTCCATTACAAGGACATTGCTGTATCCTGACACTCCACGATATTACACTTGGAATTCGTCAACAAAAATGTTCAGCAAAAGGAAACAGGGAGAACCAGTTCCAGGACAGGATGCCATTGCAAGCGAAGCCTTGTGTCATGTGTATACAGTTCACCCAAACAACGCAGAACATTTTTTTCTCAGAATGCTACTCTTAAAGTTAGAGGCCCAACCTCTTCGACAGCTCTCAAAACTGTCAACGGTGAAGTTTGTGAGACTTATAGAGAAGCTTGCCAAATGCTTGGGTAACTAGAGGATGATCAACACTGGGATACATTATCCGAAGCAGAATTACACTTTTTCCAGAGAAAATAAGAAGCCTTTTTGCCATTATACATCCCACCCAAACAGTCTATGGGAGAATTATCGAGAAAACATGATTGATGATATACTTGCCAAAGCCCGTAGAGAGAACCCAACACTGGATTTGCAATTTTCACCGTAGGTTTTCAATGAGGTCCTCATATTGTTGGAAGATAAATGTCTAGCCATCATTAACAAGACACTACTTCAGTTAGGTGTACACCCTCCACAACGTTATCACCGTGATCTACTTAATACAGACCTTATGAGAGAAAGAAACTACAATGTTGAGGAACTACGAACATATGTAGAATCCTAAAAAACCCTGTTAATCGAGCAGCAACAAACCACATATCACAACATCATGGACTACATCACAAAGGTACAAGGTGCAATAATTTTTCTCAATGCTCCAGGAGGAACTGGAAAAACATTTCTGATAAAATTACTCCTTGCTGAAATCAGAATGCAGAATCATTTGGCACTTGCAATCGCATCATCTGGAATTGCAGCCACTCTTATGGATGGTAGGAGAACAATGCACTCAGCACTGAAATTACCTCTAAATATTGGCAATGAAGAAAACCCAACATGTAATATTAGCAAAGCATCTGGTCAAGCACGCGTATTACAAACTTGCAAACTCATCGTGTTGGATGAATGTACACAAAAAATCACTTGAAGCCCTTGATCGAACATTACAAGACTTAAGGGACAGTAATGAACTGATGGGAGAAGCTGTGATCCTTTTAGCTGGTGATTTACGACAAACACTTCCAGTTATACCAAGATCGACACCAGCAGATGAACAAACAACAAGCAATTAATTAACAAAACATATATTTTTAATTAATTGTTTTGCAAAATAGTAAATGATAAGCAGGGCCGCCAAGGGGGGGACAAAGGATACTAGCGTCCCGGACCCCGTGGGTCAGGGCGCCAGTTAATAATAAAAAAAATAAAAACACTGCACCCGGCGCGGGTCTCCCTGTTGGCAGCGCCAGAATTAGGTTCGATTAAGCTACTGGCGCGAGAGGGAGGCCCGGCGTGCACGGGAGCAGCATCGGGAGACAGGTGTCTGCAGGGGGGCCGGTGCAACTGTTACCAGCCCCTGGGCCCCCAGCAGCTCTGCCACCTCCCCCCCTGCGCAGGGACCGGGCCATCAGCTAACCCCTCCTTAACGCAGCATCGGGACACCACCAACGGGCCGTCCCGCAGCGCCAACCCCCCCTCTGTGCAGGGACCGGCTGTCTCATGCAGAATTGGGCAAGCATCGCCCCCCCGCAGCATTGCCCCCCCCTACAGGCCGCAGCACAACAGCACGCACAGGAGCAGCAATGTGCCACAGGTGTCTGCAGTGGGGCGTGTCTGCAGCGGGGCCCGCAGCACCGACCCCCCACCTGTGCAGGGACCAGGCCGTCCATCCACCCCCCACAGCCGCCGTCCCCTGCAGCACCGGGCCGTTCCACCCCACCCCCACCTCCGCAGCACTTGCCCGTCCCGCCAACCCCCCCAAAGCATTGCCCCCCGCAGCATCAGCCCCCGCAGCACCGGCACGCCATGCCCCCCCCCTGCAGCCACCGACCATCATCCCCAAGATATGTCTGATTTTTATATTTATGTATTGGGGGTGTTTGGGTGTTTTTTATATGTATTGGGGGTGTTGGTGTATTTTTTATATGAGAAAAATGGGGGAAGCACCCCCAAACCGATGCTACGAATACTGCGATGTCAACATACCATAAAGCAATCAATATAAGAAAACCGGTAAGTATGAATAATAAGCAAGTGGCCCGAAGAGAATAGCCAATGAAATGTGCAAAGCCGGTGCAGCCACCACCTCACCTGGACTCCGTCGGAATGGCCCTCAAGCCCGCTCGTTGGTAATCTCCCCCGACTGAACCGTACCCGAGGGAGCTGATCCTCCTACCTCGGACCGCGGGGATGGCAACCCGGGATGCCCAAACAAGAGGGTAAAGGTAGAGACCTGTAAACACAGAACCTCCACCTGTCTCACCAGGTGCCTGCAGATCCTTCCGCGTAGATGTAACCAGGTACCGTGAAGGGGGTGGCGGCTGATGGATAACCGGCAGATAGTCGTCTCCGTCAGATAACTTCTTCTCGTGGTGTGCAGGTGGGTAGATGGAGTACTCTTTGATAAAGTGCCTCCACGACGGGAAACGCGTCAGAGTTTTTTAAATTGTGTGTCTGTCCATTTGGCTTATATGCCCAATAAATAGTTCATTTTTTTACTCCAGCCCTTTTTCTTTTTGCAGTGCTCTACCTTCCATTCTTTGTATTTTTTATATGTGTTGGGATATTTTTTTATATGTATTGGGGGTGATGGGGTATTTTTTTTTATATATTGGGGGCATTGGGGTATTGTGTGTGTGTGTGTGTGTGTGTCTGTGTCTGTGTGTTTGTGTGTGTGTGTGTGTGTGTGTGTGTGTGTGTGTGTGTGTGTGTGTGTGTGTGTGTGTGTGTGTGTGTGTGTGTGTGTGTGTGTGTGTGTGTGTGTGTGTGTGTGTGTGTGTGTGTGTGTGTGTGTGTGTGTGTGGAGAGAGAGAGAGAGAGAGAGAGAGAGAGAGAGAGAGAGAGAATGTATACTGTCGCGGCCAAGTTTATTCGAGCATTTGCCCGGTCTCGGCCGCGACAGTAACCGGGCGCACGCCGGGGTGTCCCGGGCGCGCGCCGAAGCCTCGGAGGAGCGGCCCTTCGATCGGAGCTTCCCCCTCCCCTCTCCGGGTCCGCCGGGTCCCCCGGAACCCCCCACCGCCATCCCCCACATCGCGGGACACCAGGGCTCTCTCGGGGAGCCCTGGGCACGCGCGCAGGGGGCGCAGGCACCCGATGAAGCGTGACCGCGCATCGGTGACGCGCGGCACGCTGAGGGGATTCGGCTAGCAAGCCGGGACATCTCCCGGCTTGCGGAACTAGCCGAGTTCAAATAAAATGTGTCGCCTCTGTATAGTTATATGTATTGTTTTTTTATATGTGTTGTGTAGGTGGTATTTTTTGTATGCATTAGGAGGGGAGGTTGTATATATTTGAGGGGTGGGGATTTTTTTGTATGTATTTGGGGGTGGGAAGTTTTTTGGTGTATATCTTGTGGGGGGGAATTGTTTGTGGGGAGGACGGAATGAGTTAGCGTGGGGTAATTGATGGATTGAGAGGAGAGAAGTGGTGAGTGAGGAAAAGAGGGAGTAAGGCTGAGACCATAGAGGGGTCCAGCCGTGCTCCTCCGCGCTGACGCTGAGGCTCACCTGCTTGGTCAGGAGCGATTCCATGGACTGGCAGGCGAGCCAGCGTGTGCGATCGGGTGGTGGAGGGAGGCGGGGCAGTGAAGTCGCTGGGCAAATAGCCCACGAAGCGCCGAAGTCAACGGCATGGTGTCAACGTCATGACGCTGCTTTGCGCAGATTGGGTGTTTTCAGCCGACAGCGCGCTGAGAAACAGTGTCGGCTGAAAATCACTGCACCTTAGCACGCCTGCGGACGCTCGCGGAAGCCCCCTCTAAAGAGGATGACGGGGCTCAGCGCGGAGCATCCGCACGGCTCAGCATGGCTTTCCCCTCTATGGACCAAGCCTAAGAGTGAGAAGCAGGGGAGAGAAATAGATACGAGGCAGGAGGGTGAGATGGAAGGGAGAGAGGGGGGGGAAGAGATGGGGGCTCGTGAGGTGTGAAATGGGGTGGGGGGGCGCGGCTGGCAATACCGCCGACACGGGTGGAGGGGGGCCTGCTTAAAATGTTTGTCCCAGGCCCAACGATTTCTTTCGGCTGTCCTGATGATAAGCAAATAAGCATCATGTGTCTGATTACAGATAATAGTTTATTCTAAGCATAAATGGACTAGTAAATAGTGCCTCTAATTTTAGAGACTTGATGGTATGTTTAAGGACATATATTGAAACCCACATAAACATGTGGAGTTGAATTGTTTTCATAATAACTACAATCATGAACCTTAACAAAATCAAATGTATATATATATATTATAACTGTAACAGGGGACTTATCCCTGTTCACAAATGTGCCTCTAATCCAGCAGTGTGGTGGTTAACTGCTGGTAGGCAATTAACTAACACCACCTGCCTGATTGCTTTAAAAAGCCTGTCTTTTGAGACAGGAGGTGAGACTCCTTAGCTCACACTTGAGCTGAACTTTGGAGACAGAGCAGAGATTCCTTAGTCCACAATGGGGCTGAACCAAGGAAGGGCAGATGTCTTGAGTGACAAGCTGATCACAAGACAAAGGGGACAAGATTCTAAACTTGGAGCCTGATATTTTCTGTGCACACAAGGGTGCGGTTCCAGGAGAGCAGAGAAGATTCCCCTACAGCAGCCCAGCTAACAGATAAGACTTTTTCGTATAAGACTATTATCTATGTCTGTGTATTGATAAATGTCTCCATGATTTGGGTCTGGTAAATAGCTTAGCTAACCAACCCAGTCAGAGAGGGCTGAGCTACATGTATAGATAGTCTCCAAAGCAGAGATAGGGGTTTTTGGTTGGCTCACTATTTTGCTTATGTTGATTTTTTTGCTGTTTAAAGTGATAGGCACAATAAAGCCTTGTTATAATTACACTGGCGACACACTTTATTCGAGCTCGGCTAGTCCCACGAATTCGGGTATACCCGGGTGTATTGATGTTTGTGACTGTTTTCTGCCCGAGTGCATTGGGTTATTTTCCAGGCAGGGATTGAAGCATTTTATTCCCGCTGGCTGCAATACTGCACAGTAAATATATATATACTGCATTACAATTCATGAATTTATGCCATCTGGTAGACACGCGAAGCATTGCAGCCTATTAAATCCTAATCATTATCATTTAACAGATCAGCCGCCCGTCAGCCAGGCATGAACCCAGGCTGGGAAGGCAAACGCAACGGGGCTTGTCAGAGGTGAGGAGCGGCGCATTCCATGTATCTGCCAGGTACATACTGGGTATTTGCTCGAATAAAGTGTGTCGGTGCAGTACACCTTACAACAGTCTCCATTGTGTACCTCTGCACATGTCCTCCTACAATTTCCAATTATACTTTCTAAATAATTCGTATATTTAGTCTATTATGAATAGATTAATCTGAATTCAAAGACACGAAAACACACATAAAGACAGCTTATCATTACATGTTTATGAAAATGCAATAGTTGAAACAAGAAATGGAATATTAAAAGTATAGAGCATTATACTGCACCGACACACTTTATTCGAGCAAATACCCAGTATGTACCTGGCAGATACCTGGAATGCGCCGCTCCTCACCTCTGACAAGCCCCGTTGCGTTTGCCTTCCCAGCCTGGGTTCATGCCTGGCTGACGGGCGGCTGATCTGTTAAATGATAATGATTAGGATTTAATAGGCAGCAATGCTTCGCGTGTCTACCAGATGGCATAAATTCATGAATTGTAATGCAGTATATATATATATATATATATACTGTGCAGTATTGCAGCCAGCGGGAATAAAATGCTTCAATCCCTGCCTGGAAAATACCTCAATGCACTCGGGCAGAAAACAGTCACAAACCTCAATACACCCGGGTATACCCGAATTCGTGGGACTAGCCGAGCTCGAATAAAGTGTGTCGCCAGTGTATTCTAAAGATAGACATCCACATACTATGAAATAATAAATTCTCTGAATGAGTCCAAAAAGTCAGGGACTCTTATTACTTGTCTCAGAGAAAAATGTTCAAAACTGGTATAGCTATGGCTTTAGATAATAAATGTAAGAAATGTGAGGTGAACGAAGGGGAGGGGGGAAGGGGGGAAGGGGGAGGGCAGGGGGGAGTGTGGGGGGGAGGGGGGAAGAAGAAGGGAAGGACAGGGCCGTCAAGAGTGAAAAAAAAACATGTTATTGGATTATAATAATGTTTTAGTCCCATTGGGTATTTAAACCATTGGGTATCAAAGTATCTAAGGTGAAAATCGAATAGGCCTCTCTTTGATGTCCTAGATAGGTCCTATTGCCCCCTCATATATGTGTTTTGACATGCTCTATTGCTACTGCACCGACACACTTTATTCGAGCAAATGCCCAGTTTGTACCTGGCAGATACCTGGAATGCGCCGCTCCTCACCTCTGACAAGCCCCGTTGTGTTTGCCTTCCCAGCCTGGGTTCATGCCTGGCTGACGGGCGGCTGATCTGTTAAATGATAATGATTAGGATTTAATAGGCTGCAATGCTTCGCGTGTCTACCAGATGGCATAAATTCATGAATTGTAATGCAGTATATATATATATATACTGTGCAGTATTGCAGCCAGTGGGAATAAAATGCTTCAATCCCTGCCTAGAAAATATCTCAATGCACTCGGGCAGAAAACAGTCACAAACCTCAATACACCCGGGTATACCCGAATTCGTGGGACTAGCCGAGCTCGAATAAAGTGTGTCGCCAGTGTATACATTTGAAATTATTCTGACTGCCCATTTGGAAAGTACTGAAATGCTTTGACACAGGATGTGTCTGATCTTTCTTTGATATCAAATGCATATGTTCTCTTTAAAGGCTCTGGTAGTTAGACCTCAGGTTACATCCACAAATTAGCATATAGACAATATAATAATTGCGTAGCGCCAAACACAAAGACACGGAGCGTATAGTGTAGTCAGGGGAATCACGCGAGTGAGAGACCATTGCGCATGCGTGCGCTGTCTTTGTGTTTGACGCTACGCATGCGCAATAGCTGCTTGTCGGCTCAGGTGGTTTCCCTGACTACAGGAGACACTGCTTGCCTGTCAGTAACAGGGGATTCAGGGCGCAGTGATGACGTCATCTTGCTATTTTAAATGTAGTTGCATTCAGTTAACCCGGAGAGGTGGGGCAGGCTATTAGCCTATCACGTATGTTGTTTGTTGTGGGTATTTAATGGTGGGTTTTGTCACTTAGGGGTGAGCACTCCCTTGAGAAAGGTCCTGTTGTAAGGACAGAAACGTCGGTTGAATGTGCCTGTCTTTAATACATCTGTTGGACATTATATTGACTGCTGTCTCCTTTCTTGCGGTCTGTTAGCAGCCATCAAGGCCTGGAGTTCTGCAGGCCTGATAGATACTTACATACAGTGTCTCTCACTGTATCTATCATGCCTGCACAACTCCAGGCCTTGATGGCTGCTGACAGGCCTTATTTTCAGGATATTCCAAGTTCAACACAGCTGGCACATTTAGTGGCTTGGTCATACTGAGCAAATAAATGAGCCT
Source organism: Ascaphus truei (assembly GCF_040206685.1). Taxonomy (NCBI): domain Eukaryota; kingdom Metazoa; phylum Chordata; class Amphibia; order Anura; family Ascaphidae; genus Ascaphus; species Ascaphus truei. The sequence continues at coordinate 252,535,420 of NC_134487.1, read as the reverse complement.
GCTGTGCTTATGTGGGGATATCTTGAAAACAAGGCCTGTTTGTGGCAATCAAAGCCTGGAGTTGTGCAGGCCACATATACAGTATATTTACATTAAGTTTCTCACACTGTGTATGTATAGGTATAAGTGTGTGTGTGTGTGTGTGTGTGTGTGTGTGTGTGTGTGTGTGTGTGTGTGTGTGTGTGTGTGTGTGTGTGTGTGTGTGTGTGTGTGTGTGTGTGTGTGTGTGTGTGTGTGTGTGTGTGTGTATACATAGCTATACAACAGGTGTGTGTATATATATATATATATATATATATATATATATCTATATATATATATATATATATACAGGTAAACCCCGTTATAATGCGACCCGTTATAACGCGAATCTATTATAACGCTGTTTTCATGTGGCTCCCGTTTAAAAAAAAATTATTTTTTTTTTATTTAATTTTTTTTTTGCACACTGCACACACTACACACTCTCACTGCACACACTGCACACAGCACACAGCACACACTCTCACTGCACACTGCACACATTGTTCACTGCTCACACTGCACACACTGCACACACTGCACACACTGCTCTCACTGCACACACTGCACACACTGCACACACTGCACACACTGCACACACTGCACACACTGCACACACTGCACACACTGCTCTCACTGCACACACTGCTCTCACTGCGCACACTGCTCTCACTGCAAACACTGCTCTCACTGCACACACTGCTCTCACTGCACACACTGCTCACTGCACACACTGCACTCACAGCACACACTGCTCACAGCACACTGCACACACTGCACACACTGCACACACTGCACACACTCCCAGGACTCACTCCCAGCACTCACTGCACACACTCTACACTGCACACACTCTACACTGCACACACGCTACACTGCACACACTCTACACTGCACACACTCTACACTGCACACACTCTACACTGCACACACTCTACACTGCACACACTCTACACTGCACACACTCTACACTGCACACACTCCCACTGCATGCACACACTCCCACTGCACGCACACTCCCACTGCACGCACACACTCCCACTGCATGCACACACTCCCACTGCACGCACACACTCCCACTGCATGCACACACTCCCACTGCACGCACACACTCCCACTGCACGCACACACTCACACTGCATGCACACACTCCCACTGCACGCACACACTCCCACTGCACGCACACACTCCCACTGCACGCACACACTCCCACTGCACGCACTCCCACTGCACACTGCATGCACTCCCACTGCACACTGCACACAGCTCTCACAGCACTCAGCTCTCACAATACACTGACATGTCAGCAGCCCACTCCCCCTCACATGTCAGCAGCCCACCCCCCCATCACATGTCAGCAGCCCACCCCCCCTCACATGTCAGCAGCCCACCCCCCCCTCATATGTCAGCAGCCCACCCCCCCTCACATGTCAGCAGCCCACCCCCCCTCACATGTCAGCAGCCCACCCCCCCTCACATGTCAGAAGCCCACCCCCCGCACATGTCAGCAGCCCACCCCCCTCACATGTCAGCAGCCCACCCCCCCTCACATGTCAGCAGCCCACCCCCCCCTCACATGTCAGCAGCCTACCCCCTTCACATTTCAGCAGCCCACCCCCCCTCACATGTCAGCAGCCCACCCCCCCTCACATGTCAGCAGCACACCCCCCCTCACATGTCAGCAGCCCACCCCCCCTCACATGTCAATAGTCCACCCCCCCTCACATGTCAGCAGCCCACCCCCCCCTCAAATGTCAGCAGCCCACCCCCCACCAGCCCTTTTTTCACCCCCCACCCCCCACCAGCCCGTTTTTCACCCCCCACCCCCCACCAGCCCGTTTTTCACCCCCCCCACCAGCCCCCCCCACCAGCCCGTTTTTCACCCCTCCCCTCACCAGCCCATTTTTCACCCCCCCACCAGCCCGTTTTACACACACACACACACACACACACACACACACACACACACACACACACACACACACACACACACACACACACACACACACACACACACACACACACACACACACACACACACACACACACACACACACACACACACACACACACACACACACACACCCTTAGATTAGCTCAGCACATACTCTCTCCCCGGTACTAAGCCTCAGCCCCGCCCCCTCATGCTCTGACCTCTCCGGAAGAAGAAAAAATACACGGCTGCCGGGGGCTTGGAGGGAGAGGGAGGAGGCTGGGAGGGAGAGGGAGGGGGCTGGTAGAGAGGTAGGGGAGAGGGAGGGGGCTGGGAGAGAGGGAGGAGGGATGAATCGCCGCCGTTTTTTTAAACTCTTTTTTTTTAATTTATTTAATTAACTGGCGCCCGGCCAGAGTCATTGCGGGCCCCACAGAGAGGCCAGATGGGCCGCATGTTGTGCAGGCCTCTTCCTTCCCTCCTCACTCCCTCCCTCCCAATCAGGCGCGCGGCGGACATTTTTTTTTTAAAAATAGCGCGACCCCGTAACTAACGCGGTGGTCTCGGGGTGGACCCCGAGGACCACGCTATAACGGGTTTACCTGTATATATATATATATATATATATATATATACATAGTTATATACAGTATTCGACAAACCTATACATTTGCACGCCACGAGCGAGTGGATTTAACATCGTGGCGAGCTCCTATTGGCCCAAGCAGCACACGTGTGGTACTAGGTGGCGAGTAGATTTGTTGTTCGGCGAATAGATTTTTTGGTGATTTGTCGACCACTGGTTATATATATATATATATATATATATATATATATATATATATATATATATATATATATAGACATGCGTGTGTATATATTTATGTGTGTGTAGATATAGTGTGTGTGTATATATATGTGAGAGAGAGACTTACATACACTGTCTCTGTGTGTGTGTATATATATATATATATATATATATAGAGAGAGAGAGAGAGAGAGAGAGAGAGAGAGAGAGAGAGAGAGAGAGAGAGAGATAATGTGTGTATATTTAAATGTTTTTAGGTCTATGTAGAAATATGTAGATCTTATCAATGTTGATGAGTTAACACACATTGTTATTGTAATTCAATGAAGCAAAAAAAATTGCCATTATAATTGAATCAGGATAAACTACAGTTTCGTTTCATGTGAAAATACGGTATCGTAAAAAAATTATCTGATCCAATTATTGCAACTATTTTCTTGTGGGAGAAGAAGCAGCCGTATAAATGCTCGCTTGTATTGTAACCTTGAAAAATACCGCAAAGATAAAATGTTTCAATTCTCACATTCATCTAACATGCTTATGTGTTACACTTCCACACTGTTCACTCAAAAGGAGAAGAAGACATGGCACTTTCATCTACATTGCAGAGCAATCCACGAAAATCTTACAAGTTTATGATTTATGAAGCCATCGAGTCAAAAATAGATAAAAAGGCTACAGTCAGTGAAATCTATGCCTTTATCAGGGTAACATATCCAGACTTCAAAGAAGCAGCCAATCAAAGAAATAGGAAAACTTCTGTCCGTTTCACTTTATCCGCAAATGAATGTTTTGAGCGTGTACCACACAGACAAGGTGAACGATATAGCTGCTGGCATGTTGCTCCCTCATTTAAAATTACCATGGAACATGGAACATATCTTCTGCTAAATAGCCTATTCTTGCCTACTAGCAGTAATATTGAACGCTCACAGACTGTGACGTCTGCTGACATATCTGCACCGTCCCTTCAACAAGACGAGATGCAAGATGGACATAACTTCTGCGGTATTTGTCCTAACTTACAGGCACAATACGAGTGTTTGGATGAAAACAACGAAGATTTGTACCTACCGCCGCCCGTCTTGTTTCAACAACCCACTTCGGATCCATATGACGGTGTCACGGAGATGTGTCTTAATCAAGATTCCATGATTGATTCAACTATGGCTGATGCGCCTGTGCCTGACTGGAGCGATGTGTTGGAGCAAATGGATGTCTACAATAATGGTAAATACAAATTTAGTTATGCTTTTACATTAATAATATATGTTAAAAATATGACAGCATCATCTGCATAATATACACAATTTTGTAGCCTAATGACTGGATAAAGCGCTAAATAGCTGGCATGCTTACATATATACAGTAGCTAAAAATAATAAGTCTTATTACAAATGACTACTTTAAGATCCATGACTACACATTGGTGCCGGAGTCATTATGAACTCATTATAATGGTGTTACAATCTAATGTTAGAACTGTTACAGTAACTGTAACACACACACACACACACTTCATTGTTGAACATTCAACGTATGAAAACAATGTACGTGTCGCGGACATGTGATGTAGGTACGGGCTCATGTCCCAATAAGTCCTGACAACGTTTACCGATGCGACGCCCCCCCCCCCCACCCGACGTGCGCGCGTTTCACAGTATTGGCTGTGACCGTAGCTTATTGTTACGGTCAGTGCAGTCTGTTATGCGCGCACGCTGGTAGGGCGGTGCGTGCACAGCGCTGTAGGCCAATGTTCATTCAGTGGGAGGGGTGTTTGCGCGACTTTCATGGTGCGTGAACATGACCTCATGCGTCTTGTTTACGCTCATTGGGTGAGCGTCTGTTTTGGGCATGGACAGACGTCAGTTGACAACGTTAATATATACGTCTGTATAAGTGCATTTGTTTATCTCCCATATATGTAGCTTACACGATCATATGCGTACTGCTAGCAGCAGCAGCATGGAGGGACATGTCTTGTATGCACAGCGTACACATCGTCTTGCGCATGCGCTAATACTTAGTCCACAGATTAGTGACGTGCGCACGCAACACACGTTGTGCACCCAAATTATTATGTATTCAGGACCCGGAAGTCACATATCAGTTGTAATGCGAACAGCGGCTTTTTAAACATAAAATTCTTCTGGCTGATGACATTTATCCTTGCTGTTGAAACATATATGTAACTTAAGCGTAAATATCGCCAATCATATTCATATGTGTTAAGCGTTATGATGATGCAAGATAGATACATGTGCAATGTTAAAACACAATGTGTTTGCTTTATTTCACAGATGTCGGTTATGAATACATGGGACCAATGTATGATTAGAGATGGAACAATCATAATATTACCTGAGTGTGACGCGTCTAGACAATCAATTATAATCAATATGTAGCAATGCTTGAGAACACTTTTGCGCTGATTACGAATATACAATTTAAGTAGCTTTGTGTGGATTTTGTAACTAAGCACTAAATGTTCATTATTATGATGATAACCATAATCTGAGTTAAAAATCTAATTGAGAATAAAAATAAAATTTATTTGAATCACATGTTAATTCAGCTTCTCCAAAAACATATGTGATACTTTACAATGTGATATAAAAAACGACAAGATATATGATCAATGTGATCTCAAAAACACAATATGCTACACATCATTGTCACACACATGTGACACTCCAAGTGAACATTTGTATCTAAAAAGATAGCAGTAAGTATTGTCTACCAACATATTTTAAAGGAATTTAATGCATAAACCACAAAACATGTGACAGACAATATAGATTTGCTAGACATTTTTCCCTCAGGTAAACACACAACTGTTTAGTGGTAACAATTTTTATCAAATCTGTTGATGAATGACATACCGGTGCCACATGTATTTGTACACACAGCCGAGAAGAGGAACGTGCGAGTAGGAGATGCATCCGGTTCCTACAGTATGTGAATGATATTTGGACACATGTATTTGTCAGAAACATGAATGAATACATATATGTAGTACTATGAACATATAGGTAGTTGCTTACATGTAAAATATGTGTTGATCACATTACGACGTGTTTCCACACCACAGGCAGTTTGCTCACTGTCAGCTGCTAAATGGACGGGATGCTCCTCCTCCAAGCCCAGACCCATTTCGCTTGCCATATTATGGCGGAGTGCCAGATTGTGCAAAATGCAGCAAGCTATAACTATATCAGACACTTTCTGAGGCTTATATTGGAGTGCAGAAAGAAACTTGTGGGAAGCGCAGATGTCACCGTATGTGAAAATAAATATATAATATATAGTGTAATACGTTCTACAGGAAAAAACAGCTTCAAAAATCACAAGTGGGGACTCACAATTTCTCAATCAAATACCAGCAGTGTGTATGTATGGAAGACTTGCTTGACATGAAGTACCAGGCTTCAGCAGGACAAACCCTCAATAAAAGAGATGACACTCTTAGTGCAACATTGCATGTTCACTCAAATATATTTATAAAGCAATAAATATTGTACTCACATTTTGCACTATGTGCATAGACACGTAAAATTATAGATGCGCAGCTTCAGTGTTTGCCGTCTGCCCCACTCCCGAGGTCACGTCGTGTCACTTCCGGTTTGGCCCGTTGCGTCACTTCCGGTTTGTGATCGATCGCAGAATTGATCCACACGGGTTCAGGGGGGTTCAGGGTACACTTCTGGACTGCTGCTGTTCACTCAACGTGTTTCGCTTGTCTCCAAGCTTCGTCAGGAGTCTAATCTGTTGCATCCTAGCTTACAATATATATACAGTATATATCCCTATTGGTTTCTAATTGGATGATAGAATAATTCATGGCTTCTCATTGGTTGGGTTATCACTGTTATGATTGGCCAATGGGCGGGACAACTATCTCCATGTTGCTAACACCTTTTAAAACATACATTGCATAAAAACTTTATTAACAATATAACAAAAATACACACAATGCTATCTAATACATATAAAAACTATCTAAAAAATATAGAATAAATATATAGACTAATTACATTACTAGCATATAATTGTTATGGGTATTCAATAGATACTGATATACTATTAAGGAATTATGTCACTCAAAAAATGTGTACATAGATTAAATAAAATGAAATAAATTATGATATGATAAGACAAGAGAAAGGGGAGGAATGAGAGCAGAAAGTTCAAAATTAGTATGGCACAGAAACTTTATATACATAAATAAATGCATATTGATATTAATCTATAAAATTCATATATAAAAACCTACATTTGAATTTAAAAATAAAAATACGTATATAAAATATATAAAACCTCCATATAAAACATATATAAAATATATGTATATTTATATCTATTTCCATCAGAATAAAATATTATATTGTAAAAATAGGAACATCTAGTCATAAAAAAATATATATAATAATAAAAATAGAAAAACACAAAGGGTTAGATAAAAACACTGATCTCTATATCGGCATTTAGACCTGCCGGGCTTAATGTTTTTAGGCGGTGAATCCAAAAGGTCTCTTTCTTTATTAATTCTTTTGCACGATCACCCCCTCTCCAATTAGGGGGGACATGTTCAATGCCTTTAATAGTTAAAGCCTTTGGATTGGACGCATGAAAAAGATTAAAATGTTTTGGAACACTGTGTGTATCTACTTTTCTTCTTATGTTTCCTATATGTTCCAATGCCCTAACTTTCAAAGCACGAGTAGTTTGTCCAATATATTGGTAACCGCAGGAACATTCCAATAAATAAATGACGAAATTGGTGTTACAATTAATAAAATGTTTGATTTTAAACACGTCATTTGTTATGTTTGACTTAAAAGTATTTTTGACCCCTTTACAGCAAAAGTCACAGGCTTTACAGTTGCCACATGAGTAGAAACCTTGCGGACTCTTTAACCAAGTTGTCTCTTGTGTGTTGTCCTTTTTAATTTTAAGCTCACTTGGTGCTAATTTTTGTTTTAAATTCCTTGCTTTTGTAAACACAATATTTGGCCTTGCTGGTAATAAACTTCCCAAAACTGGGTCATTCTGCAGAATATGCCAGTGTTTGCTCAGGGCCTGTTTTATTTTATTGGCTTCCCTATTACATTGTGTTACAAAAGTGGTCGCAAAGCCTATCTTTTTATTTTTATTTGTCTTAGGGATAGAAGGTTTTTTCAAAAGTTGTCTATCAAGTGTGTCTGTTTTTGATTTTGCCTCTCTAATACTCTTTTGACTGTACTTTTTTTCTATACATTTATTTGTCAATAAATCAGATTGTTCCTCATAAATTTCTGTTTTAGTGCAATTTCTTTTCATCCTCATAAATTGTCCCTGAGGAACATTAGAAATCCACCTTGGGTGATGGCAGCTACTGTTTAATATATAATTATTGCTGTCCACTGATTTAAAAAATGTTTTGGTTATTAAAGTATTCTCTTCAATATAAATAACAAGGTCTAAAAATTCGACACTAGTTCTACTAAAATTAGATATAAATTTAAGATTAAAATTATTGGTATTAATATATTCTAAAAATTGATTTAAAAAAACTTCGTCGCCATTCCAAATTAAAAACACGTCATCGATATATCTTTTCCAGAGGACCAGGTTTGCGCCAAACTCATGCGAAGACCAAATGTGATTATTTCCCCAGATGGTCATAAATAAATTCGCACAGCTTGGCGCAAACCTGGTCCCCATTGTGGTACCACAGAGTTGTAAAAAGAATTCTTGGTTAAACCAAAAACAATTTTTTTACAATATAAAATCTATCCCTTCTAAAATAAAATCTATTTATTCCTTTTCCAAATATTTGTCCTCTGTTAAAATTCTATTGATTGCATGCAACCCTTGTATGTGATCAATGGATGTATATAATGCAGAAACATCACATGTCACAAGTATACAGTATAATCATCTTCCCATTTTGTATCTTCTAAAATTGATAAAATTTGCGCTGTATCTTTAAGATGGGATTTTCCGGCAACCACATATTTCTGTAAAAAATTATCGATGTATTCAGACAAATTGGAACACATCGAGTCGATGCCGGAAATTATTGGTCTTCCTGGTGAGTTTTGGATGTCCTTATGAATTTTTGGTAAAAAATAGAATATGGGAATCTTTGGTTTTTCAACCCAGAGATATTTAAATTCTTCCTCTCTAAGGATACCTTTATCTTTACCTTTTTGAAGCAATATTTCTAAGTCTCTGTGGAAGGTTGTGGTGGGATCTTTTTTTAATTTTTTATATGTATTGGCATCTCCTAATAGCCTATTAGATTCTTTGATGTAATACTCTCTGCTCATTAATACCACTCCTCCGCCTTTATCAGCCTTTTTGATAACTAATTCATCATCATCGATGAGTGTCTGAAGTGCTTCTCTCTCTTTTCTCGTTAGATTGTTCTTAAACGGTTTGTTACTATTATTTATTGTATCAAATTCTTTATTTAACATTTGATAAAAGACTTCTAAATGGTGACCTTTAATAAAACTAGGATAAAATCTAGACCTTGGTTTAAATCTGTATGTAAAAATGTATCAATATTTGGTGGATTAATAATGTTATGGTTTTTTTAAATTGCATTTTCCGAATTTTTAGTTAAAAATAATTTTTTGACAGTCAATTTGCGTCAAAATTTGTTAGCATCAATAAATAAATTAAAACTATTTGGTCCTGCGGTGGGTGCGAATCGTCTAATACTTTGTTACTAATATTAAATATTTTTAATGATGGTTCGTTCTTAATACCTTTGCCCTTTCTTCCTCCTCTGCCTCCCCTGAATCTCTTTTCCTTCTTAATTGCAAACTTTGATCCTTCTCTGCTAATGGGGCGTATTTGTTTTTGGTCTCCCATGATATTGGAGACTTCTTCCTCTCTAAAAAAGTGTTTTTTCTCTTGGTGCCTCCCCATGCTCCCGCTTGTATGGGGGAATCATTTGAACAGTATTTTTACCATTCTTTTAATTGTAACTCATCCTCTAAATTCTTTTTCGAGGTGGAGGCTTCTTGTTCATCTTTTGAAGATGGCTTCTCTATTTAACCTTTCGTTTCTACCTTTCTTTCCACTTTTTTTGTAGGATTAAGATTCTCCTTTTTAGGAATCTCTTCTTTCCTTATTGGTTGATAATTAGTAGGTTTATTAAAATTCTTCTTGTTAGGACCCCATTTCCATCCTTTATGATAATGGTTATCGGATCTGTCAGATCTATTAATATCTCCCCTCTAGTCTCTACTAGGTTCCCTTGATCTAGAATGATGGGTATTTTAGGGGTATTAAATTAAAGAAAGAATAGAACCCTTTGAAACGACAGGTCATTACAAGAGAAATGACATGGAGTTACAAAGGAAAGTGGATGGGTTAGAATATGCTATAGTTTTAAACAAAAAGATAAATATTATAGAGATATAGAAGATTACACTACGGGTAATTATAAAAATTGGAAGAAGAAAAACTTCCATCATTCTAGATCAAGGGAACCTAGTAGAGATTTCTAATGTTCCTCAGGGACAATTTATGAGGATGAAAAGAAATTGCACTAAAACAGAAATTTATGAGGAACAATCTGAATTATTGACAAATAAATGTATAGAAAAAAAGTACAGTCAAAAGAGTATTAGAGAGGCAAAATCAAAAACAGACACACTAAGAAAAATAAAAATAAAAAGATAGACTTTGCGACCACTTTTGTAACACAATATAATAGGGAAGCCAATAAAATAAAACAGGCCCTGAGCAAACACTGGCATATTCTGCAGAATGACCCAGTTTTGGGAAGTATATTACCAGCAAGGCCAAATATTGTGTTTACAAAAGCAAGGAATTTAAAACAAAAATTAGCACCAAGTGTGCTTAAAATTATAAAGGACAACACACAAGAGACAACTTGGTTAAAGAGTCCGCAAGGTTTCTACTCATGTGGCAACTGTAAAGCCTGTGACTTTTGCTGTAAAGAGGTCAAAAATACTTTTAATTCAAACATAACAAATGACGTATTTAAAATCAAACATTTTATTAATTGTAACACTAATTTCGTCATTTATTTATTGGAATGTTCCTGCGGTTACCAATATATTGGACAAACTACTCGTGCGTTGAAAGTTAGGGCATTGGAACATATAGGAAACATAAGAAGAAAAGTAGATACACACAGTGTTCCAAAACATTTTAATCTTTTTCATGCGTCCAATCCAAAGCTTAAACTCCACCCCCAGTAGGAGTCTCTCTCCATTTGGGTTTGCATATAAGGTAGCAGCGACTAGGCTCCACCATCCCCTGACGAAGTGACCACGTGTCACGAAACGCGTAGGGAGGAGGAGCCTAGTGAATTGAGCCATCGCAGCACCTGTAGTCCTGACACGAGGAGGGTTTCCTGCATCACTGACGTCACACGCCGAGTCGACAGCGTGTCCGTGTGCAGTATACCTCCCCGCTGTGTTGGAAGGATTTGCAAGCTGCGGACGGCATTAGCGCGGAGTATCATCCACATTGCACCATGTGAGTGTATTTTAAGCATTGTTTAATTGTTTTAGCCCAATAAAGTAATTGCATACTACACCATATTGTGCCCATCTTATCTCACGTCGGTGGGGGTGTCGCAACGGAACTATCCCTGACGTCATTGAGGACTGTGATTGATCCCAGTAAGCTGTCTCCACACGGGGGTTCGTGAGAGGAACAGAGGAGAAGGGGAGCCACCACAGATTCTCTCCAATGAACATACAGACATAACTCATGTGAGTAAGATTCTGTATTATCTTAGATAGGGATCTGATTGTAGAAATACGCTGCGCAATCAGGTGTGTCTGTCATCTATATTTCAGAAGGTGTAATCATCTACATCAAAGACACCGTCCCATCTGAAACATCTTTATCAAGCCCAACTACCATCTTGAAAGATCAGAGACTTCCTTTAAGGTCACGGTATCTTGGACTTATAGCGCTGGGGACTATATATTTGTTTGTGCACTTTTGTTACCAGGTTTGGAATAGCCTGTCATATTGTCACCAAGCTGCTTATGTTATAGATTTTGTTCTCACTTGATGTTCACAATGACACATATTGTTTAGCACATTATCGTTAGCACATATTAATTTGTTTTAGTGTAGGTTAGCGCTTTTTGGAGGGGTTATTTTCTTTGTTTTGTCCAATCCAAAGGCTTTAACTATTAAAGGCATTGAACATGTCCCCCCTAATTGGAGAGGGGGTGATCGTGCACAAGAATTAATAAAAAGAGAGACCTTTTGGATTCACCGCCTAAAAACATTAAGCCCGGCAGGTCTAAATGCCGATATAGAGATCAGTGTTTTTATCTAACCCTGTGTGTTTTTCTATTTTTATTATTATATATATTTTTTTATGAATAGATGTTCCTATTTTTACAATATAATATTTTATTCTGATGGAAATATATATATATATTTTATATATGTTTTATATGGAGGTTTTATATATTTTATATACGTATTTGTATTTTTAAATTCAAATGTAGGTTTTTATATATGAATTTTATAGATTAATATCAATATACATTTATTTATGTATATAAAGTTTCTGTGCCATACTAATTTTGAACTTTCTGCTCTCATTCCTCCCCTTTCTCTTGTCTTATCATATCATATTTTATTTCATTTTATTTAATCTATGTACACATTTTTGAGTGACATAATCCCTTAATAGTATATCAGTATATATTGAAAACCCATAAAAATTATATGCTAGTAATGTAATTAGTCTATATATTTATTCTATATTTTTTAGATAGTTTTTATATGTATTAGATAGCATTGTGTGTATTTTTGTGATATTGTTAATAAAGTTTTTATGCAATGTATGTTTTAAAAGGTGTTAGCAACATGGAGATAGTTGTCCCGCCCATTGGCCAATCATAACAGTGATAACCCAACCAATGAGAAGCCATGAATTATTCTATCATCCAATTAGAACCCAATAGGGATATATATATATATATATATATATATATATATATATATATATATATATATATATATATATATATATATATATATATATATATATATAATATATATATATATATATATATATATATATATATATATTGTAAGCTAGGATGCAACAGATTAGACTCCTGACGATGCTTGGAGACAAGCGAAACACGTTGAGTGAACAGCAGCAGTCCAGAAGTGTACCCTGAACCCCCCTGAACCCGTGTGGATCAATTCTGCGATCGATCACAAACCAGAAGTGACGCGATGGGCCAAACCGGAAGTGACACGACGCAACCTCGGGAGTGGGGCAGACGGCAAACACTGAAGCTGCGCATCTATAATTTTACGTGTCTATGCACATAGTGCAAAATGTGAGTGCAATATTTATTGCTTTATAAATATATTTGAGTGAACATGCAATGTTGCACTAAGAGTGTCATCTCTTTTATTGAGGGTTTGTCCTGCTGAAGCCAGGTACTTCATGTCAAGCAAGTCTTCCATATATACACACTGCTGGTATTCGATTGAGAAATTGTGAGTACCCACTTGTGATTTTTGAAGCTGTTTTTTCCTGTAGAACGTATTACACTATATATTATATATTTATTTTCACATACGGTGACATCTGCGCTTCCCACAAGTTTCTTTCTGCAATCAACAAAAGGAGGAATTGGATCTTCTCCTCAAGGTTTAAGCTGCGAAGTTTACTGTTTTACATTTATTATTCACTTTATTATTCATTAAGCACCATTTAAGGTTTATTATTGAACCTCTATTAGAAGTGCCTCACCCCCCCCCCCTTTTTCTCACTTGTTATATAGGAGTGCCCCACCAGTTCTATCTAAGCACCTGAAGCGTGTTTTGAGCAGGCCAAATGTCCGCTCAATGACCGATCGTGTTGATATGTGGGCTACATTATACCGGTCCTCTGCTTCAGATTGCGGGTTAGGCACCGGTGTCAGAAGCCAAGGCCTAATTCCGTATCCTGAGTCACCTATAATCCATCGTGCAGAAACATTACACAATGTGTAAACATTATTTAATGCTACATTTAACAAATACACTTTTGTGGTTTGTTAACACTTCATAATATGTACTCACCCACCAGCCAACCAGCTCCAAAATAGCCTTGTTCAAAAGCATGGACAACTGATGAGTTTCTCAGGATAGAGGAATCGTGGCTGGAACCAGGGAATCTGGCTACCACATGCATAATCTTCATCGTGGCATCGCTAACCACCTGTACATTCAGGGAATGGTAGTTCTTACGATTGCGGTAAGCATGCTCACTCTGACTAGGCAGGATCAAGGCAACATGGGTGCAATCGATTGCACCCATCACACATGGTATCCCGGCTATGGTATAAAAGCCATTTCTCACTTCCAGCCACTCTGTCTGCTCTGTAGGAAAATGAATATAATTCCTAGTGCGTCTATTCAGTGCACATAGAAAGTGGGTAAAGGCCCACGTGGATCAGGCACCACTTCTCTCCTCTCTCTTCTCCTCTCGTCTCCTTGTCCTCTCCCTCTCCCTCTCCTCTCCACTCCGCTCCCTTGTCCCTGTCCCTGTCCTCTCCTGGCTCTGGGACATCCTGCCCCTCAGCTTTCCTCTCCTCCAATAGAATTCTCCGCCTTCTCATAAACAATCATAGCATCTTCTGGTCTGTAGCTGTCAAGGCGCAGGTAATTGGCCTCCTTTAAATACCTATGTGATGATGTCACGTGACTTAATTACGTGCAAGCTGTCAAATAAACATATAGCACTTGTGAACTGCCAAAGTGTGTCCAGTACAAATAATACTGATTCATTGTGTGTGTTCATCAGGCAATGATGAAATGTGACTATGATGTGACGTAAAGCTTTATAATAATAATTGTTACAAAGTCGTTATGGAATGTTAAATGCATATACAACTTATTTACACAACACTCAGTAATCTCATTTGGATGCAACCATGAAATAAACGTTTACAAACAACGTTGCAACATGTAGAAGTTTGCATGGTATTGTCACATGTTCACATGAACTCATTATATTGTGCATATGCATCATGAAAATGCATCTGGAGATTAGCAACTGATTATTTTAAAATAATCGTACAATTATGTTGTATTATACATCTGTGTAGCACTTAACATGAAATGAATACACTGCAATGTGTCAAATGTAATCATGCAATGTTATTGATTGTGCAATTTCAGACGTCAGAAAACGAGGAATGTCACAAACAACATGTAAACATTATGAATAACAGCTATATATCCCTATCTTTATATCTTAGTTGGATCATGCGTTAACCATTCAACACATTATATAATGTATACCAACATTAATAAACGCATGATCGGTGCTATGTGTCAAATGTTTCACACCATAAAATCTAAACAAGGACACTTCACTAACATGTTTCAGATGATGTGAACTGTTCCTTTAAGAGTTTACTATAGGACTTTCCCTTGACACGGCATAACATAAACAGTCATGTGACACGCAAAACATCATAACATTCAGAAGTAAGATGTTCTGCCAATAATGAATGTAAGCGGTGACACGATGAAGTGAATAACATCGACACTGTAATGACAAGTACAATTTTATTTGGATCAATACCACGTAAACTATCATATAAAGTAATAAGTCTCCGCTCCATTGACTCCATAGATGTTGAGAGGAGCTATTTTTTCTAAGTGCCGTCCCGCCAACCTTGCCGATCCTTCTCACCACCAACCAAAAGTTGGCGGGACGAATTGCCGAAAAAATGTCTTTCGAGAGTGCCGATCAGCACCGATAAGCACCGATAAGATGATCGGGGCTACTAGAATACAGCCGATTTGAAAAAGTGGCGAAAGGTGCCGAAAAGTGGCTTATCGGCAGCCGCCTGCCGATAATTTTTTATCGGGAAGAAAAAATGCCGATTTTGCCCACTTACTGAATCGCAAAGGCTTTTTGTGGCGATAAAACGCTTTTCGCCGCTTTGTGCATGAGGCCCCATATCTTTTAAAAGGGGATCTGTTAATAGAATATACCAGTATTATTTGACAATAGATTTGATGCTGTTTGCCTGATTACTATATTTTGTAATAAAGAAGGGAGGATCTTGATTGGACCTGTAAAGTTTGTGACCCTCAGTTCTATCTCTACTGTTCATATTATAGTAATCGGATCAGGATCAATCAGCTCCTCTCTCAATTGTGATCTTGCATTAAGATATGCATCATTTAGTATTTTGAAATCATAGCCTCTATTTTTGAATCTATGAATTAAGTCTAGAGATCTAGTATCATAATCTGTCATTGTGGAACAATTCTGTCGTAGACATACGAATTGTCCACTAGGAATGCCAGAAAATAAGGTGTGATGATGGTAGCTATGTGCATGTAATAATGTATTACGTGAATTTGGTTTTCTGTAAATATCAGTATAAACCTTGAAGTCAAGATTCACAAAAAGGCAGAGATCTAAAAAGTGAATGTGGTGATAGTGATAGAAATGTGTGAAAGTGAGATTGAAAGTGTTAGTGTTGAGAGTGTCAATGAAAAGGTGTAACTGTGTTGTGGGGCCCATCCAAATGATCAGGAAGTCATCTATATAGTGGTGATGAGATGCAATAAGATGTCTGAAGGGATTCCCATCTCCAAACACGTGAGACTGTTCCCACCAACCCATGAATAGGTTGGCATATGAAAGTGCAAAACATGTCCCCATTGTGGCCCCACGTGTTTGGAGATAGAACTTCCCTTCAAACATGAAATAGTTTTGTGTAAAAAGAAATAATATGCTGTCTAGAATGAATGTAATATTTGCTGGTGATAATGTGGAAAAGTGTTCTAAATATTGTCGTGCAGCAGTGAGACCGTGACCGTGTGAAATAACTGTCAAGTGAAGAAACATCTAATGTGACCCATAGATATCCAGGTGCCCAAGAGAAAACGTGAAATAATGATAAAACATGTGATGTGTCTAGAAGATAGGACAAACGAGTGGCTGTAAAAAGTGATCAATGTACTGTAAATAGATAAGTGTTCTCCCAGGGACCCAATGCTGGAGAATATGGATCGCCCGGGAGGTGAGAGATTTGTGAATCTTGGGAAGGTGATTTAATATGGGAGTGACTGGATTGGTGCAATGCAAGTATTCAAATTCATTGATTGAGAGGACATGGAGAGTCCTGCCCATGTGTACAGTAGGAGCTCAAATAATTCCCTCGAAAATGAATATGTAGGATTCATATTCAATAGATTGTGGGACTGAGGAGCACTTAACTGTCGTTGGGCTTCTTGGATGTAATAGTCATGGTCCATTACCATGGCAGCTCCGCCTTTATCTGCATTCTTTATTGTGACTGATGAATTTTCTCTTAAGCTTTTCATTGTGTTCTGTTGGTTTAGAGTAAGATTGTTAGAGTGCATTTTTATATCCTGAATTGTGGAGAAACCTTGTGAAACGAGTATCAAAAAAAGGTCAATAGCATGACCCCTAAGAAAAGTGGGGCAGAATTAAGATTTATTTCCCAGTCCCAAATCAGTTCTACCCAGGAATGCATTGGTTAAATTATTTGATTCTGATGAGCAGTTCAATAATTCAGTTAGATCTTGTATGTGACATTGATCTTTATATGTTAATTGTCCCATAATGTCAAATACTGGAACAGTATCTGTCGTTCTTATGTCATATGACATGGGATTGCTTCCAAATGGGGTATCTGAGGCTTTTACTTTTTGTTTGAAGAACATTTTTAAGGATAGCTTCCTTGTGAATTTATATAAATCCACTATCGTGGTGAACAGATCAAAGTTCTTTCCTGGTGCGAAAGTTAAACCAAAATCCAGGAGTTCTAATTCCGACTGGTTAAGAACATATCGTGAGATATTAATAACATTGGTGTCATCTATATTCAGTACCTTCTTTTCTTTGATGGATTGGTCCACCAGTCTATTCCGAGATCTCCTCCTTCTTCGTCATTTTTTGACAGTTGTTGGTTCATTGTAGCTGCATATTGTAATGGCTGTCTGGTTGTAATGTCATTATTTGAGGAGGCCTGGGACTTTTTTTTTGAAAAAGAAACACTAGGTGCAATATGTTCATTATCTGAAGTATCAGATTCTGTATTTCTCCCTGGTAACCTGTCTTAGCTGATTTCTTCAGAATACCTAGTTGATTTTGAAGTTTGGTTACTAGAAGGTTTATATTGATGTTTTTGATTCTTTTGAGTAAATCTTGTTGCTTTAGGATTTTGCCACATATAGACTTGGATTTTCTTATAATCAGAATGATCACGCTCAAATTTGCTCTGTGTTTTCTTTTTTTGCAGCCATTTTTTCTTTAATTTTGTGTTCAATAATGAGGTCTATTAGTCTAAAAGAACATTGATCTAAAATGAGACTCCATTTTTTCTCGAACTCTATATTATCGAACCCAAAAGTGGGAGCTTTAGTCAACCGTAACCCTTGGGGAATTTTTTAACTTTTGAGGTTATTCTCCAGTTATTATATCCCACCAAATTCTTAGGTCTTGTGCTATGTATTTTTCCAAACGAAAAAAATGTGGTTTTAAATCTTATGTATCTTCACAGAGTGATGGCTGTTCTATAGAGTGTGCTGCCGTGCGCGCGCTAGTGCCTGTGCGAACGCGCGTGCACGTGCCGCACGCTTTTTGTGTGTATGCTGAGCTGTGATCTGTGTGGAGGTACTGTGTATGTATATGTGTTTGTGTGTTTGTATGTGTAATTTATTAAAAAAACACTTTCGTAAAAACTAAATATTTATTAACAATGTGCAGACACGTTCAGACACACACATACATACACACATACACACACATACATACATACACATGTATAAATACGTATGCAGCGGCCGTTATTCAAACACATCACGGCGCCGATTTTGAGTTCTCTGCTGTTCCCCACGCAGCATGAACGCGGACAATCGCCCCAGGCACCCGAATTATCGTGAATGTTTTGTTTGCATTTCATGGATTCTGTTTCTTCGTTTGCAATAAAATGGATGCATTGTAATGTGTACAGTACTGTGCTACTGTGCTACTGTGTCAATTTCATGTTTTTAAAAGCCAGAACACTAAAATTCGTTTTTCTGCACTCGCCGCGCTCGCATCTTAGTGCAGTAAGGCTGGAATTCATCCCACGGTTTCAAATTGGGATTCCGATGTACATGACGCGTGAAGTGTTTGAATAACGGTCGCTGCATCAGTACACACACACACACACATACATACATTTCAGCACCGATAGCGGCGCGAAAAGATTCTTTTGCCCGTCTTCCCCGCTGTCGGCCGGATGCACGCTCACTACTGTGCGCGTGCGACCCTTGTATATATGGACTAATTAACCTCAGCCAATTATAAGTGCCGTGCACGCGCACGGCGTTGCACACGCGGCCACTATATAACAGCCCTAAGTAAGATTCTCCATCAAATATTGCATCTGCTATCTTTCGTCTAGAAATTAAATTGTGATAATTAAATGCAAAGTGTGCATCTACTTCAGAGTCCTGTGTGTTGTTAGAAAGTATTGTATCCATAGTTGTAACAAAATTGCAAAGTTGCCAGAAAAAAATTATATAATTGCAAAATATAAAAAAAACTCAATATCCAAAGGGAAAAAAACAAGAAAAAGGAGAAAAAAGTAAAGAAAGAAAAAACGGAGGCGTAATGTGACTTGATCTATTGTCCAAATTAATAAAAATAAAAGATGTTATGAAAAAGTAAAACTGTGCCTTTAAGACTTTTGAGACACTGATAGTACCTCGCTACAGCTAGAATGTGGTGGTGAGGTGCTCTCTACGTAAGGCTAATATGAGTACACAAGAACAGGAAACCTAGTTTCAAGCACTCTAACACTGTTAATGATGAATGAAATACTAAAAATAAATTTTAATGTCTAAAATGAATATAAAATAAAGGGCTTTAAAAATTGAACAACGAAATAATGTGACTATGATCGATGTGTGAACACTATATGAGTGCTCTCGATCAATGACTAATGTGAGTAAATGGAACAATGTCCTAATACTCGGCTATCAAAACAAATATAGATAAGCCTAGTAAAGCTATATACTGTACCTGGAGACAGAATACGCCTCTCTTATACCCTATGGGTAATACTGTATAGTGCAACTGAGTGCACTAGATTTTTACAGCCAGCTCAAAATTCAAAAAACGAAATTACCACCACCGGGGCGTCCTATAGTCTCAGGTATGGGTAACGTTACTGAGCGAGCCAGTTCATATGTGGACAAAATTCTGTGACATTTTGTGACAGCTCTACCCTCATATATAAGGGACACCAAAGATGTCCTCAGAATTATGGTAACAGAGGACTGTGTGCTGGCTAGCCTTGATGGACTATATTCAAGCATTAAACATGAACTGGGGCTTGAAGCAAATACGTATTTCCTTAACACTAGAGCACACTGGTATAAGGCACACAATACGTTTGTCACAGACCTACTCCAATTCGTACTGACGAAGAACTACTACTGGTTCAATAACGCCATCTACACCAGATACAGGGCATGGCAATGAGCACCAAATGTGCCCCTCTGTATGCCAACCTGTATCTGCGATGGTGGGAATCAGAGGTAATGTTGCGTTTTCTACATTAAAATTTATTTTAAGTATTTCATTCATCATTAACAGTGTTAGAGTGCTTGCAACTAGGTTTTTTGTTCTTGTGTATCCCTTTAAGGCTTTTGGCAGCCTGCTTGGGCACTGCTAGCGTGTTCCAAAACAGTGTCTTATAGGATACGATCCTTATTGTTAAAGCATATATAGCATCTGTACCCGAGCAGAAACGGTAAATTGCAGACAATGAAAATTAAACCGAATATCAGCTCTTGGAATGTAGTAAGAATAATAATTCACAATAAAAAAATATATAAAGCTGGAGCTTGTTCCGGGTTGTGGGAGTAATGTATCCAGTGCTAGGAGATGGAGAGACATAAGGTGGGGGTAATGATAGTGCAAATATAGCGGGGTGCTTACACACTAATATGTGTACCCCTATAGATGCTATGATAGTCCTCTCACCCCGTCACTCCTGGCTGGTTGTGGTGTGGAGTCACACACTCACTAGGGAACACCTCCTCGCCTTTTCTTCCACGCTGCGAGTCTGAATGAGTCAGAACTCACCTTCCGGTGGCTTCCGTCGATTAGTTTCAGCAGAAAAGAGAGTTCGATGTGACTGCCGCTCCGAGTGAAAAAATGTTGGAAACTCACTAGCTGATTTAGAAGTTAAAATCCATTTACTCAGCTACATAAAAACGGACAAAGATAGGACATAACTCCTCCTCCTCCCCCCTTACTTCACCTCACATTTCTTACATTTATTATCTAAAGCCATAGCAATACCAGTTTTGGACATTTCTCTCTGAGACAAGTAATAAGAGTCCCTGACCTTTTGGACTCTTTCAGAGAATTTATTATTTCATATTATGTGGATGTCTATCTTTAGAATATAATGCTCTATACTTTTAATATTCCATTTCTTGTTTCAACTATTGCATTTTTTCATAATCATGTAATGATAAGCTGTCTTTATGTGTGTTTACGTGTCTCTGTATTCAGATTAATCTATTCATAATAGACTAAATATATGAATTATTTAGAAAGTATAATTGGTTATAATATATATATATATATTCACATTTCATTTTGTTAAGGTTCATGATTGTAGTTATTATGAAAACAATTCAACTCAACATGTTTATGTGAGTTTCAATATATGTCCTTTAACATACCATCAAGTCTCTAAAATTAGAGGTACTATTTACTAGTCCATTTATGCTTAGAGCAGCCTTTCCCAATTAAATGTAGACATGGAACCCTTTTTTATTTTGTACAACAGAATGGAACTCTTTAAATATTTTTTGCGTAGAACATTAAAAAAAAAAAAAAATGCGCCACAGGTGAAAAATGTTCTTGGTTCAAGATCAATTACCTTTGAATTGAAAGTTATTTTTTTTCAGGGGGAAGGCAACTACACATTTTGTCCTCTTTCATGTCCCATAAATAAATGCAGCCGCCCTGTATACGTGACCGTCAGGGAAAGAAATTTTAAGGTTTAACTCTTAATTAAATGATAATTATAGTATCAGATTGTTCATTATTATTAGTATGAAACAAATAGAAAAAACATCAACATACATTTTTTTTAACTTCAGATTTTATTGATTTTCCTATAAGGCATTACAGCTATTCAAATATTTTATCTCATGAGCTCCCTCACCTAAATGTCTGAACCGTGCCTCGTAATATTGTACCACATTACCACATACAACACAACACAAGTAACAAAGGGTGGTGAAGGGAAGGGGGGGTTGGGGAAAGGGGGGTGACTTCTGAGTTTTTCTTTTAATGAGCAGAGTGTAATATTTTCTTTTCTTGGCAAATTCTTCTTATATCCGGTTTTATTGTTGACAATTGTATTCACATGTCTGGAGACGCATCAAGTCAGTTTCGATACTTCGTTTTGGTTCCAGAGTATAGCAAGAATCCAGTTTCGCACAAGTACGTGCTGGCGAATGGCAACAGTACTTTGATTGCCCACCATGACAATTCAGGGTATTCTTCGCATAAATTGCCCCAAAAAGCAATAAGAGAAACTTCTACATTTTTGTGTTAGTTGACTGTTAGAATTAATATCGACCAGACTTTCGAAATCTACGTCAGAAAATCTGGCTGGTTTATCTTGAACGAATGGATTTTGAACCCAGTCATTATTTTTTTCATTCAAGGATGGAAAATACTGATTAATAGACGTGTGTAAATTGCGAAGATGATCTGCAATGTCGCTGTGAATTTCTTCTTCAAGTTCAAGTTCGGATTCTTCAAGAAAATCCTTTAGTGTTGGAAAAGAGTCAAAATTATTTTGATCCACAGCTGAGATCCAAAACTACAACTTACGAGACAGTGAAAATATTTTTTCTCTTGCATTAAAAATGTTTACGGGTTTTCCTTGGAGTGATAAACATACTTCATTTAATTTTGTGAATATGTTGGCAAGATATGCAATTTTGGATAACCACAAAATGTTTGTTAATCGATCAGATAATTGAAATTTATGATCCAGAAAATATGTCAACAACACTTGCCACAGTTCAAACATTCTAATGAGTACTTTATCTCGTGATAGCATGCCGCTCTCTCCTGCAGCCTGATGCCCTCACCAACTGGAAGGGCCCCCGCTGGACATCCCAGCCTGTCAGAAGGAGTAACGGCGGCCACATTTTTATTTTTTTGCGGAACACTTACATTTTACCCTAACGAAAACCAGTTTTTTTTAAAAGATCCCCACCACCGCAATACATTTTTCAAAGACGTGAAAAAGTTCAGTCCGCGCTCTGGCTCTTTAAACCTGGAATGTTATATCCTCTCTGTTCTTTTGCTGTTCTTGTGTTCTGAGGTGTCTTCCCCCACCTCCAAAAGGGGACTCCACCGGAAGACTCCGACGGGGATACCAAATGTCAACAGGAAAGATAAACACAAAAGCGCACCAAGATGAGCATGCGCGCTACGCTTCTCACTACGCTCATACACGTGGATGATAGGAAGCACAACAGAGACAGCCCCAGTGCATGGGACTGACCTCTAAGGACTGTGATTGCCCCTGCATACCTTATGTGACGCCCCACCACTGCAGTCATCGTTACGATCGGGGATTATTAAAGATTTTATCCATGTAAGTGATTACTATTATTATTTATTGGTAATACATTTTATATCTCTCATCTTGGTGCGCTTTTGTGTTTATCTTTCCTGTTGACATTTTTCAAAGACCCCCACCACCCCAAAAAAATTTTCAAAGACCCCATACAACCCCAATACATTTTTCAAAGCCCTCACAGTCTCAATATATAACCTCCAGCAGCACCACTCATCATAATCATATCTCCCCTGCACCCCTCATTAACATCCTGATCTACCCAACCACCCTGCATCTCACATCACCACCCCCCACCCATATGCCTACCTTAGGCGGGAGGAGAAGATGGTGTCCTGTCCTGGGTTGCCGGTGGAAGAAGCGGGTGGCGGAAATGGCGGCGGTGGCGCCGAAGTGGCAGTGGCAGCGCGGAGATGGCGGCGGTGGAATGGAGGAGGTGGCGGTTGTGGCACGGAGGAGGTGGTGGCAGTGTCGCAGAGGAGGTGGCGGTGGCGCCGTGGTGCGGAGGAAGCAGTGGTGGCACAGAGGAGGTGGCGGTGGCACCGCGGGGGGGGTGGAGGAGGTGGTCAGAGCTGTCAGGGATAAACGCACACGCTCTAGCAGGCCCTGGAATTGCTGCATTCCTAGTGCTCCTGCAGTCTTGACTGTCCATAGGCAGAACCTCTAGGACTTCTCAACAGAACCCTAGGGTTCCGTGGAACCCCATTTGCGAAACGCTGGCTTAGAGTATGCTGTTATCTGTAATCATATTCATGATGCATGTTTGCTTATCATTTACTATTTTACAAAACAATTAAATACATTTTTATTTTATGTTTTGTTTTTTAATTGTTTGTTTATATATCTCTATTTAATTTTCTATCATTATATTGCCTTATTGACGATATCAATATCAGATGGACTTATTTTCTTATTAATTTTTCCTTTTCTTTCTCTTTCTTGTATTCAGTTTGTTGTCAAGCATATTATCTGTTCACCTGTTTAACTCTAAGGACTCCATGCCGTAAGCGCTGAAAAAGCACTCTCGGCAGTGGTTTGAACTCGCCATGTTATTTGCGTGTTGCCCTCGCAGTATGCAGGAATGTCCGAATCCCTGGCAAATCCCAGCGAGAGCAAAATTTCCAAACATGGAGAGTAGCCGGTGGAAAGACGTTCTGCCTGCCGATAACATGCCGATAAGGCCTCCCTTGCTGAGATCAGCTTGCATCAGAGTGAGATCCGCCATTCTCTCTGCGCAAATATTGGCAAAACAATAATTTTTTTAATAAAATTTTACTCATAGTGTAGATGTGCAGGGGGTCTCTGGAGCTGAACCGCATTGGTTTCTGGTCCGGGGACCCCTGCCTCCAGAGATACAGCCCCGTTATGGGGTGCTGGTATCCCTCTGCATTTAATGTCCCGATCACATGACCGCGGATGTAAACAAAGCAGAGGGATACTGGCACCCCATAACGGGGCCAATATCTCAGGAAGTAGGGGGTCCTCGGACCTAAAACCAAAGCGGTTCAGCTCCGGAGACCCCCTGCACATCTACACTAGAGTCAGAACACACATATCAATAAAGAATAATTCTTTACCGTAGTGGCTAACCACTATGTTAATGAAGCAGCATTAATGTATTTTTAATAATAGTGTGCGGGAGCAGGGGTTCTCCTGAGCTGAACCGCATTGATTTCTGGCTCAGAGACCTCCTGCTTCCCGAGTTACAGGCCCCGTATGGGACATCGGGTGCCAGTGTCGCCGCCATCTATATAGCATCCAAGACGTGACGTGGCTGCTATAAAGATGGTGGCGGCACTGGCACCCGAAGCCCCAAACCGGGGCCTGTAATTCGGGAAGCAGGGGGTCCCTGAGACAGAAATCAAAGCAGTTCAGATCAGGAGACCCCCTGTTCCCACACAAAATTATAAAAATATATTAATGCTGCTTCATTACCTTAGCAGCTATCCGCTAAGGCAATGAAGGGGTTAAGACATAAAACCATGTTTTTTGGGGACAATTGCCCCTAATAAACATTGCACTATACAACACACACCCCCTGTGCCCCCAACAACCCCTATACCCCCTAACATATGTAATTTTTGGGATGCCCAGAAATTATACTATAGGCCGGCGGTGGCCCACAGGTGTCCGTGAGTCCCTGCTTGGTTGCAGTACCAATTCTGTGCCCCAAAAATACATTTAAATAAATCAATACCCTCCTCTCCCCCCCCACCAAACACATACACTACAGTAATGGGCAAAATAACTATTATCCAGATATGGATAATAGATTATTTGCCCATTATTAAACACAACATTAGCATGCATAAATAAATTAAATAAATACAGTTCTACTTACCATAGCAAATACGTTGCCAGAAAAATGCATTGCAAATACATTCTCATATCCCTTAACCCCTTAATCACCTTAGTAATCAGCAAAAGTAATTAAGGGGTTAACATTTAAATAACAATATATATATATATATATATATATATATAGGCATGATTAACCAATATACAAATAAATGATTAAGGATTAGCAAAAAATACACAAACTCAAAATGGATAATTCTGAAAACCTAGTAAACTTTCTAGACACAACAGTAACAATTAAAGATGGCAAACTACACACATCTGTATACAAGAAACCAACAGACAGATGCAGTTACCTCCACAACTCCAGCTTCCATCCCACTCATACAAAACAAGGTATCATACACAGCCAGGCTATAAGATACCACCGCATATGCTCTGACACTGAAGACAGAAACAGGTATCTCACAACCCTGACCGAATCATTCAAAGACCAAAGAACATTGCCAGAACTATTACATCTGCACTAAAATCCCCAGGACAACAACTGCTACAATAAAGACAGAGAGAACCTACCACACGCATACTACTAGTGGCCACATACAACCCTACCCTAGAGGGTGTAACGCTTGTGATCACTACGAACAAGGCAGGACCCAGGTACTGAGGTGGGAAAGTATGAAACTGCGCACCCACAGCAGCGGGGGTATGCCTGGAGAGTGGGTTGTCAGCGTAGCCGGGTCTGGTTTGGAGAGATCGGGTTAGTGCAGATACTTGCTGGAGTCTGGGGGCGGAGCCAGTGGGATGGTCAGAGTCCATTGTGCCGAGGTCGGGGGTTGGAGCCAGGAGATTGGTAGAGTGTTCGTAAACCATGATCAGGGATGCAGAAGTGTGGGTAGTCTGACGCAAGCCGGGGTTATTTATCCAGAGTGGGTCCAATAGTCAAGCCGGGGTCTTTATCCAGAGAGGGTCTGTGACAGGGTGGATAAACGTCACCAGCCCTATGCCTGGCAGACCTATGTATAGGTCTGCAGGGCAGCAGTGACCGGGTTAACATTCAGCTGGGAAGGTTTTGGCAATTAGTCTGGTCCCAGCTGCCTCATCAAGGAGCTTTAAAAACCCCAGGCTGCAAACACACGCAGGCTGTCTGAACCATTGAGATACTGAAATGCTGAGGGAGAACTACTGATAAGGTCTGTCTTCACTATGCTATTATGATGTACTATTACACTGAAATCTGAACAGCCCTTTTTGGGAAAAGGGCCAAGCCCTGCTAAGGACTTATTTTCTGTTTGTTCTATATGCTGAAAAGAGGCTGTTTTATTTTTGTGTGCCATATTTTTAAGGCTCAATAAATAAGCCTTTTCAAGAAACCCACGTGTGGTTGCATGTACCAAATCAATCCAGGTCGGTACACAAGAAAGCAACAGAGAGACAGGGACAAGACACAAGGCAAGACACAGCAAATGCAGGAACACAAGGCTACACAGGTTTATGCTCAGCAACGTGAAAGTGAAAGTCTTTTATGTAAACAGGAAACAATGAGGCTGGGGTGGACGGAGGCGTGGCCTCTGCAGAGGCAGGGATAGGCTGCAGGAGACAAGTGAGTATCAGAGATACTTGACACGCAGCTGGGGAGCGGTGCACGACGTCACGTGTGCGCGCCGCGCGCGAGGAGGCACGGAGCGTCTGGGGAGCAGAGCTATACTCCGTGGTACGCCTTGAAGAGCTGCGAGTGCGCGCGTGCTCTGTAAACAGAGTGGTGGTGTGCGCATGGCTAGAGACTGGAGCAGAAGGTTCAGCAGTGGCAGGTAAGGAAGAAACACGCCGCAGGGGATGTGTTCCCCAATTCCTTACAGTATCACTCCCTTGAGGAGCGGCCTCAGGACGACTCCCAAATGGCTTCTGTGGGAACCTGGTATGGAACCATTTCAATAAAGCGTGTGCATGCACCTGATGGTGGGAAATCCAGGACCTTTCCTCTGGGCCGAATCCTCTCCAATTCACGAGATATTGGAGTGATTCCCTGGTCCATCTCGAGTCGATTATGGATTGGACCTCAAATTCTTCTTGGCCTTGTACCATCACTGGTGGTGGCCTGGGAGAACGATCAGGCCTGAATTTAAGTACCACACGGCGATGGTAGTCAGTCTGTGTCTTTTGCCTGAGTACCGCATCTTGGAGAGTCCTCTGAATCTTCATCCAGGAATTTTGTAAAGAGTTAACTCTGGAATCTGCTGCTGGGATGCCAGATGGAATAGAAGAAATATGAAGACGTGATGGGTGGAACCCATAATTAACAAAAAAGTGCGACTCTTGGGTGGACTCGTTTCTCAAGGAGTTATGGACAACTCAGCCCAAGAGAGTAGGCCTACCCAGTTGTCCTGTGCATCTGAGATGAAGCACCTGAGGTACTGCTCCAACAATTGATTTGTCCTCTCGGTCTGCCTGTTGGTTTGTTGGTGGTAGCCTGATGAGAAGAGAAGAGTAATATCCAAACTTTGCGCAAAGGGCCGCCAAAATTTGGACACAAACTGGGAACAGAGAGAGCTGCACTAAAAAAAGACGGGCGGGGGGAGAGGGGGTATCATGTGTAAATTGTGTGAACTGTGTGTATAGTGTATCTACAGTCAGGATTTACACAACCCCCCTCTCTCTCAATGAACTACAGAATGCAATGTGGCCATGATGAAGAAGAGAAAGACTAAACATTTGTATTACTATTTTTATTATTTTAAATGTGCATTATTCATGATTATTTTATTATTATTATATTATTATTATTTTTCATTCTGCCATGATTATCCACTGGCCCTCAGTTTTCAATTGACAGAAGAACTACAGTACATGTACAATGAAGATAAACACTGAATTTTGTATTATTCATGATTATTTGTGTTTTTTATTCCTGATAAAATAAAATAAATATTTCATTACATTCACGATAATCATAATCATTGAACCCCGCCCCCCCTCCCCCCAAACAAAAAGAAAAAATGACAAAAATTGGTAATTTATCAAAAACAAGATTCAGATGATGGTTTTTTTAAGAGGTCGTTTTTTTTCTTTGAACTATAAATTCACTTTGAATTTGTGTGTGTGTGGGGGGGTATTCTTCGAGAAGGCTTTGGGTTTGTGTGTGAAGTGCTTAGGGGTGGGCTACACTATTTACTGTAGTTGCCAAGAAGGGTTTATCAGATTAACATATTAAATTCCGGAAGGTGTGGATACACATTTCTATTCATTACATTCATCTAAACAGTACAGTACATTGTAAACCTCACAAGTCTACACTAGTTTCTGTAGTTGCCAAGAAGGGCTAATCAGACTAACATATTAAATTCGAGAAGGGATTATCACACGTGCGCATGCGTTACCGTAAACAAACCCTCAAAGCCTTCTGTGCGTGGGGGGAGAGCGCTGTATGATGGATTACCTGCAGTTCAAAGAAATATTTTCAACAGGTCACCATAATGGTTTGATCCCCACACCCCCAAATAAAAATCACAGTACTATACCACCAACCTCATAAAGAACGTACATGACTAGTGTAGAATTAAAAAGCAACTGTAGTGATTGATTCTCATAATATCCAGAATTGTTATGCAAGCCCATGACGATAACCGAAAAAAATATATATTTTTAAAACTTGATTCTCATAATATCTAGAATTGTTATGCAAGCCCATGTTGATAACCGAAAAAAAAATATTATTTTTTAAAACTTGATTCTCAGAATTTCCAGAATTGTTATGCAAGCCCATGTCGATAACCAAAAATATATTTATATATATTTTTAAAACTTGAACTTCTAATTGAATGGGAAGTCATATACGCATGCGCAGGAATGTGATGCCACGCTCGGGAAGATTCAAGCCAGAAAGCCATCCATTAGAACAGAATGGTTTGGGAGAGGTGTCGATAAGAAGTAGAAATCCTTGATCCTTGTGTGTGCGGGGGGAGGGCGAGAGCACTGTATGATGGAATACCTATAGTTCAAAGAAATATTTTCAATAGGTCATCATAATGTTTTGATCCACACACCCCCAAATAAAAATCACAGTACTAATCCACCCACCTCATAAAGAATATACATGACTAGTGTAGAATAAAAAAGCAACAGTAGTGATTGATTCTTATAATATCCAGAATTGTTATGCAAGCCCATGTCGATAACCGAAAATAATATATATTTTTAAAACTTGATTCTCATAATATCCAGAATCGTTATGTAAGCCCATGTTGATAACCGAAAAAAATTTTTTTTTAAAACTTGATTCTCATAATATCCAGAATTGTTATGTAAGCCCATGTCGATAACCGAAAAAATATATATTTTTAAAACTTGATTCTCAGAATATCCAGAATTGTTATGCAAGCCCATGTCGATAACTAAAAAAAATAAAATAATTTTTTAAAACTTGAACACTTATTGAATGGGAAGTAATACATGCATGCGCAGGAATGTGATGCCATGCTCGGGAAGATTCAAGCCAGAAAGCCATACATTACAAATTAATGGTGTGGGAGAGGTGTAGATAAGAAGTTGAAATCTTTGAGCCTTGTGGAAATGGAGGGTTGGTCAGCGCATGGGATTTAGCTCAGGAAATGAGATGAAACAATGGAAAACACGGAATTAGTGTTTTGAGTAAGTAAACAGTTCAAAGAAAAGTTAAAAAAAAATTTAAAGAATTTTTCAAAATTTAAAAAATTAAAAAATTAAAAAATTAAAATTGTGTGGTTCTTTAGCAGTTTGTGTGCAATACGATAATGCTGTTGGAGATATATGCTAAGATCAATTGTGTATATACAAGACTGGAACTGTGGAGTGTATAATTCGACTTGGGGATAAGTAAAATAAATATGTGTAATAGATATGGGTGGCTAGTGGGCTTCTATGTGCTTGGATAGCCTGCTGTTGATCAGGGGTTAATGGGGTAATGCAATTTACTCGCAAAGTCTAATGTGCAGTCATTCCCTCAGGGAGTACTGCCATAGATATGTAAATCTGTTTGCTTTCTCACCCTCCCAATGGAGGCAGTATGTGAGTTGCTTCTCTCCCAGGTGCCCAAATTGGAATAAATGGGCAGAACTCGGTGAGTAAGCAGATAGGATTTATTATAATGCAAAGACAGAAAAATAACACTCACGATACAGTTTAAAATGGCCCAGCGTCAGCTCGATTCATCCGGTGGTGTCCTTCTCTTCAGTGTGACTCCCGCGATCGCGTCCGACGGCGGGACCGGAAGAAGAGGTCTTCCCGGATGTCAGCAGGCCTTGTGTAAGGGCAAGGAGGAGAGCGCTGTATGATGGATTATCAGTTCAAAGAAATATTTTCAAATGGTCATCATAATGTTTGATGCGCAGAAATGTGATACTGTAACACACCTATGCGTTTCAACAATGTTCAAATGAGACATACACGCATGCGCATAAAATAAAAACAGTATGAAAAGAAGAACACGCTAGTAAAAGTTTTGATAAATAAATAATACATATAGAAATGTGATAATGTTATTTTCGGAAGAAGAAGCGACGTTATATTTTTGTAATACTGTACTTCATACCCCTAAGGAGTCTCATACAATACTACCACTGTATACTGTATGAACTCAGAACGTTAATTAATCTCTGTTTCAAATATAAATCTTCCAATTTACAGAACAATAACTGCGCGCGAACACACAGACTTGCTGAAATGTACAGCAGGTTGAATTGCTATTAGACTTTTAAGACAACAGCTCGCGATCGCCAACCTGAGTTTCTAGATGTATTGCAGTATTGCAGACAACGCTAAAAAAGTGAGCGCTAACATAACGAAAACCGCTCAGAAAAATAAGAAAACAGAGCGCGTCTGGCTGCGGTTATTAGAGCGACGCGCCTTTGGTTGATTTAGAATAAAGGCTGTTGCAGCTGTATATCTTTTTAACTCTTTCAGATAAAGATAAAAAACGCACAAGCGTTCGAAAGCGTTGGATTTTAGGTCTTATGACACAATAAAGTTTATATTTTTTGGATTCTGGGTCCTCTCCTTGCTCATGTCGGATCGTGCTCTCCTCTGAACCATCTGCATCTTAACTCTTTAAGATACAAGTTTTGGTACCAGCTGACATGTATTAACCACTGATGCGGTGTGAACACCTTTATCAGAATTAACCATTGGTTAACAAAAGGTCAGTTTATCGGGATATAATCATTTGTGCTTTTAAAAAAAACATGCAATCAATTAACAATTATAATATGACAGGCAACCTTTGGTTGCAAACGCCATCCCAGCTTGGACCTGGACAATCAGGGGGAGGTGGAAGGATTAATGTTGAATGTGAGTTATGCAAGTTTGGTTAGTATTGTTTGCAAATCCTTAAGTATGTCATTTCTGCAATGTAAGCACTCAATACATTTAAATATTACACAAGATACAGCTCCTTAAAAATTTTTACAAGATGTATTTAGTTGAAATACACAGGTAAAAGTATTCTAAATTATTGTTTTAATGTCTCTGTTTAACTAGCCTGTAGCATGGTTATTATGTAAAAAAGTTTCAATATTACCCTGAGGTAGTATGACCTTAACTGGTAAGTACTGTATTGTAACTTATTCTTATGACAAATTGAACCTCAGGGGGAGGGGGTTTGCCTTCACATGAGAGAGAGCCTGAAAATCCTGTAGGAACCATTGCCATTGTTATTCACTGCATGTCTCTTTGTTTGCTTATACGTATAGCGCAGGTGATTAGAAGCAACATGGATGGGGGAGGGTATGCAGTCTTTTCCTATAGTGGAACTTGAATACAACGTCCAAGTTATACAAGATAGGTCAGTGTTGTATCCAAATCCCTACGTGTTGCATTTTAGCAAGCACAAATGTAAGTATGCAATGCATTTAAATATTACACTGAGGTACAGCAATACAGTAAATAAAGTATTACACTTTATTTAAGTGAAACACCCATATTTTTTTATTTGCTGGAAATTTGTGGTTGAAAAGGAAAACATTTGATTAGCGTACATTAGAGCTTGAAGATAAAAGACAGTAAAATAATACAATCTTCTTCTGGCTCTCTGTTGTACAGTTTCACCTGTGAATAACTGTGGGATTGTTATTTATTAATAGTCAAGAAGACATAGATGCATGAATTACACTGTGGTCCAGTATCTACAGGTATTCAAACATTATCGAATGCATATGCAGTTCATTTGTGCGCAGGCACATACAACCGGTATGTGAATTGTACGGAACATATAATATATGTGCATGTGTGTTCTATGTAAATTTAATTTTACCTTAATTATACATGGGTGCGGGCAAATAGTTGGGAGGCAAATTGTAGTTGTAGAAGCAGTATGAGTCGATCATGTAGTTATTATTTTCGCAGTTGTTCGGGTTGTTCTGCACAGACTTGTGTGGAGGTGACCGGAAAGGTCTTTTGAATCACTTTCACTGTCTGGATTTGCAGATATGGAACATATCCATCCAAGAAGGCTGTATTGCCCAGAACCCACTTCTCAGGTCAGCTCGGTATTCTGATTAAGCACTCATTAATGCTTAAATTATGTTGATTCAAATTCTTCCATTCTTTTGTGTTGTTCTCATTGAATGGATACTTTGTACTGATATACTGATAGATGTCAGAGAGTGTAAGTATTTAATCTGAACTTTCTGAATGGCAAAATAAATAATTGGCACTTAGCTAAAAGGTGATTTCTCTTCTGCCATATTTTAATGGTTTGAGAAAGCCTCAAGCTTCTTTTTATGAAAGAATGTAAAGTGCAGTGCAAGGTCATCAAGCACAGTCATGTTGTTTAAAAGTAGATATTTCTACATTGTATCTTGTATAAAAACACATGTGAAGTTTTTTAAGGCATGGGCAAATATATTCAGTGCTCTAAGAGACTTCTTCAGCCCCTTTTAAAATTATCCCTATGTCCCATACACTTAAAAAAAAGCCCTGCATCATTTCATTGAAGTATTAACACTTTCACTACTTTCATTAAAACTCTGTGCAGTGGCTTAGTCGTCTGGTTACTATCTTAAAAAGAGAACATTTCTAGACATTTCTAGTGACATTGTTCATTGTATATTGTTTAGAAACACGTGTTTAGGCTTGGGTTATCAAAGGGTTGCCGAGGTGAACAAAGTGTTGCCACAGCTGGAATATTGTTCCTTGTCACGGTACAGAACATTTTATGTCTTAATACATCTGTATGACAGCCAAGATAGAAAAAGGAAAAACGTTTTAAAATCATTGTTTAATGACACAAAGCAGGGCTCAATATTCTTGCAAACTGTGTATCTTTAAAGCAATCCAGAAGTCTTATATTACATCTAAACAGCTGTTTACTTCTTGCGTTATATTGCTGAAGGAGAAATAGATCTACAATATATATGACTTTTATTGGCTTCAGATAGCCAACCACTGTCTGAAACAACTGCAATTTCCACATCCATTATGTGAATAGGATGTTAAAACTATAGTTTCAGGTTTATCATATTATCTGCACACCAATGTGGATAGTGTGAACTCAACACTCATTGGAAATAATGGCATGATATCACTCACACCATTATGTTTGATGCATTAGATCTATTATCTCCACACTGTGATCTTCATGCTCAGCTTTCCAAGACTTTTTCTTGATACTGCAGTTTTTGGTGATAGGTCATCTTTTACTTAATCATAATAAATGTGATATCTCAGCTTGATAGTTTCCCTCAAGTAAAGTGAGAAACAACATCCTTTTTTTTATATAAAAGATTGGCTGATCTCATCCAAACAAAGCAAGCATTCTGTTTACTATCAATGATAGCAATCTCGGTGGTAAAAAAAAAAATTTGGACAGAAAGTAACAATTTTTTTGTGAAGAAAAACGAAGGTTATTTTACAAATATTTAATATTGTAATTTAATGAGATGGTAAAGAGCAGCTTATTTAAAAGTCTTCCTGTGCAACTGGAGTAAAAGACAACAGTTGATATAATAAAGTAAATTCATTTTAATGAAATCAATCGTATTCTTCACCCTTGATAAATCTGGTGCAGTTTTGTACAATCATTATTCCTGTTTTTCAGCCGGGATGCTTTAAAAACAATGAATTATTCAAGATTTGAATATTTATATTTTGAAATCCATTTATCTGCATGATATTTATTTTCTGTACTTAATTTATTAAAACAAATATAAACATTTGTATGTATTTAGCATAGGGACCTGCTATTGAGGCTTACCTTAACGTTGGTTAACAGGCTTGTCATTATTTGATGAAAAGATGCAACCAAAAGTCTCCTTTGTCTTACAGACTTAGGTTTCACTACTGTATGTATATTTATTTCCCAATTTATTGTTATCCCAATGGGACAAGCACAGGGATTCACTTTCTGTTTTTTCACATATGTATGCCAATTTTTTCGCCAGCAGCATGCTCGCAACACGAACAAGCACAGTGAATATATATATATATATATATATATATATATATATATATATATATATATATATATCTCATTTGAGCACATGTCAGCAAGCCAACCTCACACTGATGATACCCATCAAGGTTGAAACATGTCTGTGAGTGGGTTAACTGACTTTGCATCTCCCAAGTCCTTGCTTGTTTAAAGCAGCATGCATTGGCTAAGGGTTGCTCATGTAATGTGAGCATGAGATAAAAAGTGACACTGTGTGCTCATTTGCATGTCATTTCCCAGAATCCCTTGCTGCAGTGGAAGTGCTGTTTGCTGGGTGATAATGGTGAAAGACAGGGTTGCAGACCTGTCTAAGACATGAAAATGAATATACAGGAATATTTACAGTTGCTTTATGCTTTACTGTGGAGGGTTTTAGTCACTTTTTTTACCCACCATAACATATATATATATATATATATATATATATATATATATATATATATATATATATATATATATATATATATATATATATATATATATACACAGTTAGGTCCGGAAATAATTGAACACTGATACAAGTTTTGTTATTTCGGCTGTGTATCAAAATAAATTCAAGTTACAGTTAAATGATGAATATGGGCTTAAAGTGCAGTCTATCAGCTTTAATTTGAGGGTATTCACATCCAAATTGGAGGAAGGGTTTAGGAATTACATCTCTTTAATATGTAGCCCTCTCTTTTTTAAGGGACCAAAAGTAATTGGACAATTGACTCAAAAGCTGTTTCATGGACAGGTGTAGGCTATTCCTTCATTATTTCATCATCAATTAAGCAGGTAAAAGGTCTGGAGTTGATTCCATGTATGGCATTTGCATTTGGAAGCTGTTGCTGTGAACCCACAACATGCGGTCAAAGGAGCTCTCAATGCAATTGAAACAGGGCACCCTTAGGCTGCCAAAAAAAAGAAAATCCATCAGAGAGATAGCAGGAACATTGGGAGTGGCCAAGTCAACAATTTGGTACATTCTGAGAATAAAAGAATACACTGGTGAGCTATGCAACACAAAAAGGCCTGGACGTCCACAGAAGACAACAGTGGTGGATGATCGTAGGATCCTTTCCATGGAAAAGAAAAACCCCTTCACAACATCCAGCCAAGTGAAGAACACTCTCCAGGAGGTAGGCATATCATTATCCAAGTCTACCATAAAGAGAAAACTTCACGAGAGCAAATACAGAGGGTTCACCACCAGGTGAAAACCATTCATAAGCCTTAAGAATAGAAAGGCAAGATTAGACTTTGCCTAACAATATTTTAAAAAAGCCAAACCAGTTCTGAAACAGCATTCTTTGGAAGATGAAACTAAGATCAACCTGTGCCAGAATGATGGGAAGAAAAAAGTATGGAGAAGGCTTGGAACGGCTCATGATCCGAAGCATACCACATCATCTGTAAAACACGGTGGAGGCAGTGTGATGGCATGGGCATGCATGGCTTACAATGGCACTGGGTCACTAGTGTTTATTGATGATGTGACAGAAGACAGAAGCAGCCGGATGAATTCTGAAGTGTATAGGGATATTGTCTGCTCAGATTCAGCCAAATTCAGCGAAGTTGATTGGACGGCGCTTCACTTTACAGATGGACAATGACCCAAAACAAACTGCGAAAGCAACCCAGGAGTTTTTTAATGAAAAGAAGTGGAATATTCTTTCAATGGCCGAGTCAATCACCTGATCTCAACCCGATCGAGCATGCATTTCACTTGCTGAAGTCAAAACTTAAGGTAGAAAGACCCATGAACAAACAACAACTGAAGACAGCTGCAGTAAAGGCCTGGCAAAGCATCACAAAGGAGAAAACAAAGCGTTTCGTGATGTCCATGCGTTCCAGACTTCAAGCAGTCATTGCCTGCAAAGGATTCTTGACAAAGTATTAAAAATGAACATTTTATTTATGATTGTGTTAATTTGTCCAATTACATTTGAGCCCCTGAAATAAGGGGACTGTGTATGAAAATGGTTACAATTCCTAAACGTTTCATACAATGTTTTTGTTCAACCCTTTGAATTAAAGCTGAAAGCCTGCACTTCTATTGCATCTCGGTTGTTTCATTTCAAATCCATTGTGGTGGCATACAGATCCAAAATGATGAAAATTGTGTCAGTGTCCAATTATTTCCGGACCTAACTGTATACAGTATATATATATATATATATATATATATATATATATATATATATATATATATATATATATATATATATATATATATATATATATATATATATGTAGAGGTATCAGTACCGTGTTAGCCAAGCTTCAATAATCAATAAATAAATAGATGATACCATTCGGTATCATCTATTTATTTTTTTATTTTTTGATTATATATATATATGTATAAAGAATATTGTATACTGTATGCAGTGCTTTGCAGATATTGTATTATTTGATACATTGTAAAATACAATACGGGACTAACTTTCCAATATACAAAAGTGAACATTGGGGAAAAGAAGTACTTGTACCGGTCCTGAAAAGATTACAATTTAACTGGTGAATTGGGAGTGTTGCAGAGTACATGCAAAAACACGTGGGTTTCTTACAAAGGCTTATTTATTGAGCCTTAAAAATATGGCACACAAAAACAAAACAGCTTCTTGTTAGCATATAAAACAGAAAATAAGTCCTGAGTGGGGCTTGGACATTTTCCCAACAAGGGCTGTTTAGATTCCAGCATAACAGTACAGCAAATAGTTCATCAAAATAGTATATTGAAGACAGACCTTAGCAGTAGTTCTCCCTCAGCAATTCAGTATCTCTCACTGGATCAGACAGACTGCATGTGTGTGCAGACAGGGGTTTTTAAAGCTCTTTGATGAGGCAGCTGGGGCCAGACTAATTCCACAAGAGCTTCGCAGCTGCATATTAACATGGTCACTGCTGCACTGCAGACCTTAACATAGGTCTGCCAGGCATAGGGCTGGCGACGTTCATTTACCCTACATTCATATCCTGTTAGTGTGTGTGGCTGGGGCCATGCATGCTGAAGCACAACCATCCACCCCTTCTCTAGAAAATAAATCAGCATTTGCATTTTCTTTTCCAGGCCTGTGCTGAATCTCAAACGAGAAGGGTTAGAGGACCATATACCACCTGGTCAACCTAGCATTCCCTCAGAACACTGTTCCATTTTTCATTACCAAACAAAGTAGACAAGCTGACTCTATATGTCATATTGTCCAAAAACATTGGGACACTAAGATTGGATACAGATTTAAATCCATTCATTAATGACGGATCAAAATTTGTCTTTCGCAAAGCCATATCTTTGGCTGGTTTCCTCTCACCAAGTTTATTTTTGTCTCATACTTTGTCACACATTACTTCGGTTCCTAGGGGTTTCTATATGTTCGGCCATTGTGTTATTTTCCAGTATGCCACTTCACTTAAAAGTATTAATTGCTTAAGGCCAAGGAAGAATATAAAAATTCCAACGTTTATTAATTGCAATTCCACCTATACCATCTATATTTTGAATTGTGGATGTGGCAGGCATTACATCGGTTGCACGATTAGATGCCTTAAATTGAGAATAATGAAACACGTGAGAGCCATCAAAAAACATGATCTTATACATCCAGTGTCGAGACCCTTTTCTAACTGTCCTCAGGGAGGTATTCAGAACTTTACTTTCTCGGCTGTTGAGCATGTTGCGGTGCCCCCTCGTGTGGGTGACAGATTGGGCATGCTCAACAGGCGAGAAATGTTCTTGATCTTCAGCATGAATACCCTTCAGCCTGCTGGCATTAATCAGGATTGGGAACTTGTTCATTTTTTTAAGATGAGGCAATGTTTAGTTCTTCCTATTAGTATGAGTTATATAGTATTTATTATTCTAATTGTTATCATATTTTTCATTTAATCATTTATGATCTTTATATATTATAGACCTTATTTAGGTTTGATAGTAGTTATTCTTTTTGCATAGTATGGTTTTTTACATATAGGTTCTAAGTTATGATTCGTTTTTTTTTAATTTATTTTATTTAAATACAATTATTATATTTATTTGTTTAATATAGTTTTTCATATGATATGTTTGTTATGTACATTTTTCATATTATTAGTCATACTGTAAATCATCTCTGGTGTTTATTTCTATTAGGTATTTTTCTAATCATGATTTTGGGAGTTTCATATATTAATTATAACAATCTATTTAATTTAGGCATTGTTTTTAAAATAA
The DNA here is from genome assembly GCF_040206685.1 of Ascaphus truei. Lineage (NCBI taxonomy): Eukaryota > Metazoa > Chordata > Amphibia > Anura > Ascaphidae > Ascaphus > Ascaphus truei. Next base: position 252,496,051 of record NC_134487.1, on the reverse strand, counting down.
TACTAATATGTATTCAATTTTTTTATTAAATTAATATTAATTTCACCATATGCACTATTGTGATACCCTACTAGATAGGGATATGTTTTAACATTATTAGGTTTTTGTATTCTCCTGTTCTTTATTTCATGTACGTTTGCATTTACTTGTCTTTTTATTTTTTATTCCTAGTTCGTAGATGTAATTACAGTATATGTTCACTTGTGAGTTTTTGATCTTATTAGATTTGTTATATTTTATTTTTAATCATAGCATTTATTATATGCTTTTTCTTTGTTTTTTCACTTTAACCATTTGTTTTACATTTTTACTTTATTGTTATACTTTGACTAGCTCCTTGGTTTTGTTATTTGTCCCATTTAGGCTCCTGTAGCCCATTACCTGGTTCTTATCACCTTACTACAGGTGTTTTTTTGCACGAATGTACTCAACACAGGAAGCAGACAGGGTATTTAAAGAGATCTCTCACATGTGTGGTCACTCTTTGATAAAGCACCCTTTGGGTGAGAAACGCATCAGAGGACCTCTTTTTTGCCTTGTTGCTGTTATGCGCTATTAAGAAATTATTTTTGTTTTGGATACGAGCCTCCAGCCCTATCTTTTCTCTGTGATCAGTCTTCACCTTTTCATTCTACTTATTTCGGACTGAAGCATGCCACGCTGAGACTGCAGAGACGCTGCTACTGTGAGTTGATTACTTGCCTTTATTACTTACCTTCTATGACAGCCAGTGTGTTATCACATCGCTCCAGCTGCCTATGATGCCGGGTTGACGCCTGAGCATACCATGGGTGAGTGCTGTTTTATTCATCACTTACCCTTTACTGCGCAGAGTCAGTTTCCCCATGTCGGCTCTCAACGGGGCTTTATTGTGAGCAGGACTGCATTGGTTCTATATTCCGTGTTGGAATACTTAGTAGCACCAGTATAGGTGAAGATTTCTACTTCTCCTAGTCCTACTTCTAGCATTGGAGTCCTTCATAGTATTTAACCACTTTAATGGTCTCTTACCAACGTTAAATGGACTCTCTCCAGATAATGCCTGAATGCCTTGATTGCCCACTTTACTGCGAGGCACTCCTTCTCAATTACAGAGTAGTTTTTTCCCTTGGGAACTATTTCCTACTCAGAAAAAGGATCTAATGTTCCACTCCCTCAAACTGTTGTGAGATCACTTCCCCTAGCCCTATCTCTGAGGCATTGGTTTGCACGATAAAAGGTTTATCGAAGTCTGGGCAATCTAAGGATTGGACCCTCTGATAGACACCTTTTTACCTCTTCAAAGGCTCTCTTGCACTCCCTTGACCATACCACTTGTGTAGGGGTCCACTGTGACGAGTATGGGGGTGATCAGGCCTAAATAAAGGTGTTATACCCGGCTTGTCATCCTACCCTCACATTGTGAATGAAGGGGTTAAACGTATTTGCCATGCAGTGCTGTGTTTGCCCAGCCTATTTACCCCCAATTTGCAGGCCATTTCCTGCCTGCTGTATTAAAAGAAAATGTATTGCTTGCTATATTCTGTGGAGACACAAGATGGGAGTAGTGAGCACCACAGTTAGCACTGATTGAATAAACGTGGCTGCGGTTAAGCAGTCTGTGTAAAGCATGGGTATCCATTTTCTATGGGTTTTACCTGTAACCACAAGTCAATTGGATAAGTAGTTTGCGGCTAGGTTTACTGATAGAATGTATCCATTCCTCGGTTCACTTTCTAACTTTAAAGGCAGACAGTCAATTGATGTGAGAATTCGGTGAACTTGGATCCCCAAAGCCGGCATTTCAATTAGGAAAGTTAACTCGAGAACGGAAGCACCCAGCACCCTGGTTTTTGGTGTGCATATGTAAAAAAAACACAACATACCCTTACATGAAAGAATTACTGTCAAAATACACCCAGAACATAATTTTTTATTTATTTTATATTTGTATGGGCAGGAACTGTTTCTATAAGCCCGGGAAAAATTCCTCTGACCTATAAATAGGTTGGGGGTGAATGAGCTGCAGGTATTTTATTCCTGACACTTCAAAGGGATTCCGCTGACCAGGCGCCCCTCAGTCTAAAGAAGTGTCAGGATGAAAGACACCAGAGCACTATAATGTATACATGGCCGGACTCCTGAGAAGTGGCAGATCCTGACCATTGACACCTTTGGGTCAAACCTCAGACTAAGAGGCGCCAGATATAGGGTGTATCCCACATATGCTAAGTTGCCGAGGTGTCAAGCCGACACGTGCGCTTTGCAAACCGGAAAGCTTTTTTGCCCGGTTTTGCGAACTGCGGACAACGCAGCTATTGGTGGGTTAAAAGTTCTCACATGGGGATTGGGTGCACATGTTAAAGGTACCCAGGAATTGCCTATAACTATGGCTATTGAGCTGTCCCCGGTGTGATTCCTATGATCCACGAAGTGACTACGCTTTATGCAAGACTTTGTTCCAGCACAGCGGCAGCCGTTCCAGGAGGAAAGGGGTTAATAACAACGTAACTAAGGATTTACCCCAAACTTTGGAATTCGTTAGCCCTGGTGACTCCCGAACAAATTCTAACAAATTTCTACAAAGTTCTTTGAGGTGGCTGAGTTATTAGGTTGGCTAGTTGCGATCCAGCCACGGGACCTTTAAACCAAGACTGCATTTCTTCCGCTTGTATGCCAAGGACAATCTATTTAGTTCCCTTATCTCAGTAAGTGTTGTTTTAAGTGTATTCTGCAGATGTCGTGTGTTTGTCAACGCAGGAAATAAATCACAATTTATTTTGCTCCTTGTTGTGTTCAATCGAGTACCCAAAAATATAAATGTGTTGATAAGTTCTGTGTCCACCGTGACACACACTTTTTTGTGAGGTCTGTTAGTGGGGCTGCAACTTCTGAGTAGTTGGGGATGAACCTCCGATAGTATCCTGCTAAATCAAACAGGGAGCGTACCTGCGTTTTTGTTCGAGGGGGTTGGAACATTTTTCAGGGCAGCTACTTTATCGGCTAGTGGCCTTACTTTTCCACCTCCCACTGCATGCCCTAAGTACTTGGTTTCTGCCTTACCTAAGGCACATTTATTAGGGTTAGCCCTGCCTCTCTTAGAGGCTTTCAGCCTACTTAGATGGGCACGCCAGTGTTTACTATAAATGAAAATGTCATCTCGGTAGGCTGCAGCATAAGCCCTATAAGGTCTCAGCACTTTATCCATGAGTCTCTGAAATGTGGCTGGGGCTCCATGAAGTCCAAATGGCATTGTCACAAACTGGTATAAACCCATGGGAGTGGAAAAGGCTGTTTTGCACTTGGACTTTTCCTCTAAATATATTTGCCAGTATTCTTTTGTTAAGGATGGATATATATTCTGCGTTACCAAGGGCATCAATTAACTCGTCCACCCTTGGCATCGGGTATGCGCCAAACTTGGATACCTGTCAGGGTCGCCTAGACCTCCTGCCTAGCCATAGCTTCTTTGTCCACTGGGTGTGCTGCTGCCTTCTGTTTCCTCTGGGTTCCTCTGTCTGCCTGTCTGTCTTCTTGTTGCTCCTGTCTCTGTCCTTTATAGCTCTGCTTCCTGTCTTTTGCTTTTGCCTTTGCTTCAAGTCAGACTCCTACAGTATGCACATGCCTCTGTCTTTGATTCCTGATCTGTTCCTGTACCTGTACCTGTATTTGAGTCTGTTCACAGTAAAATCCCTTGCTAGTAATCTGGCTTGTCCTTGTTTGTTCCTGCTCCCCGGTCTCAGTCCCTGCTCCCTGTTCTCAGTCCCTGTCCTGCCCCGCCTGTCCTGTTCCAGTCTCCTCGTTGCCGACCTCTGCTTGTTACCTGACTTCGCTACCTATCGCCTGCCTCGGACCCCTGCTTGTTACCTGACTTCGCTACCTGCCGCCTGCCTCGGACCCCTGCTTGTGACCCCTACTACGCTCGTGCTGTTCCGGCCACTGAGATCCTACCCGCCACAGGAGTCTCCCGTGACAATACCGCATTGACCTTTCAGAGGTCCACACAAAATCTTACCTTCCCGTCGGATTTAGGGACCCTAATTAGTGGACTACACCACTCACTGAATGATTCCTCAATCACGCCTAAGTGTAACATTTCTTGTACGTCCTTCTCTACCAGGGCCTTACGGCTTTCAGGCAAACTGTAAAGATGAGAACGTACTTTTACCCAGGTGCTGTCTCTATCACATGTGAAACTAAATTAGTTTGCCATGGTAAATCAGAAAAAACATCATTGAATTGTGTAATTATTTCTAACAAGTCCCCTTTTTGTTCAGAGGACAATTGTCTACCGATTGGGATTTTCTCGTCACCAAAGATGTTCTCCCATTGGGGCTCCGTTCCTCCTCCACCTGGTGGATGAATAGAGACCGCTGCACCTTCCAGGGTTTCAGCAAGTTCACATGGTAAATTTTTTTACCCTTCCTGGACCCTGGTTGAGCGATCTCGTAATCCACATCACCTGTGTGGCGAGTACTTCAAATGGGCCCTGCCATTTGGCTTGGAATTTGCTCTAACAACTGGTTAACAATAACATCACCTGGTCTCCCGGGTGAAAAACTCTCATGCTAGCATTTTGATTGTAATGTCTCTCCTGACTGTCCTGGGCTGATCTAAGATTCTTCCTAGCAAAATGGCCGACCACATCTAGGCTTTTCCTAAGGTCTAATACATATTGCAGGGTATTCTTAGAAGGGGACCGCTGTTCCTCCCAGGATTCCTTTAGGAGGTCTAGGATACCCCGGGGTTTGCGGCCATACTGTAATTCAAATGGAGAGAATCCCGTTGAGGCCTGGGGAACTTCCCAAACAGCAGAAAAGGGTTCCTCCCAGGCTCTCTTCTCTGAATCTACAAATTTTCTCAGCATCCCTTTTAGAGTTCGATTAAATCTTTCCACCAATCTGTCAGTCTGTGGATGGTAGACCGATGTCCGAACAGAATTGACCTCTAGTAATTTTAAGACATCCTGCATCAGTTTAGCCATAAAATTTGTACCTTGGTCTGTCAACATAACCTGTGGGAGTCCAACCCGTGAGAACTGCTCCAACAATTTGTTGGCTACTTGCTTCGCCCTTGCTGTCCTCAGGGGGAACGCCTCAGGATATCATGTTGCATAGTCGACTATTACGAGAATAAACCTGTTTTCTTTCGCAGAAGGCTCCAGAGGCCCTACCACGTCTACACCAATCCTCTCAAAGGGAAATGACAACAAGGTAGAGGAACAAAGGGGGCTGTTTTTTGTCCCTTCGGACTAGTTAGCTGGAATTCAGGACATGCCGCACATAACAGCAATATCACTATGCATTCCTGGCCAATAGAAGCGGAATGAAATACGGTCCAAGGTTTTATCTCTACCAAGGTGACCACACCAAAGGACAGTATGGGCTAGGGTGAAGACAATTTAACAGCCTTGGGAACCAATATTTGTCTGGTGACCTCCCCTGTTTGTGTCTGCTTGTTCAACCTATACAGGATATCATTCAACAATTCAAAATGAGGGAACACCATTACTCCTTGTGCATTCAATATCTGGTCATCAATTTGTACCACTTTATCATATTGTTTGGCCAGGACTGGGTCTTCCCTCTGCCCCTGGTGAAAATCAGGGAGACATAGCTCTGTTAAATCCCCATGGCCTCTCTCTCCCTCCTTCTGGCTATCCCTAGTTATTACTTGTGACATGCCTATTAGTATGGCCACCTTTGTCCCAGATTTCTGCAGCCAGACCTGTTTATCACAGCGTCGTTGCCTCTGAGACTTTGGAACCTGGTGTCTACTGGGGAACAGATCTGCCAAGAAGGGGAACAGTTTACCAGGTTTCTCCTGAGCCAGAGAATGAGGCTCCTCCTGAGAGACTGGAGCCATTAGATTTGAAAAGAAAGGCCAGTCACGGCTGAGCAAAACGGGGGCAGGGAGCCAAGGAGCGACTCCTACTTCGAGCCTGGCCTCTTAACCTTTTACCTGTAGCAGGATTTTGGCAGTCAGATACCATTTTACATTGCCGTGTATACACTCTATACTCCATGGGGAGTCAAAGAAAAGCACGTCAGGCGGTAACAGTTGCTGAAAGACCAGCTTTTTTCCAGACCCTGAATCTACAAGAGCCTGGACGGTTTTACCCCCAATCTGTGCTGGAAGTAGCCAGGGCTTGCAACTTTCTCTGGGGAAGGCCGCGGCGACGGTCCTGCTGAAGAAACAATCCCTCTGAGGACAGTCCACATGCCGGTGGCCTTGTTCTCTGCAGGCAGAACATGGAGAGGGTTCCCTCGCAGAAGGGTGCTGCGTATACCGCTCAGCTGGACCGGATACAGGAGACCAGGCATCTGATGGGTCCTGTGGGCGATTTCCTCTGAAGTCACTCTCATTTGGTGACGAGCTGACATCAGGAAGTGGATGAGGGTCTCAGCGGTGACCAGCGTTTGGACCTCTCCCTTGCTGGAAGGACTGCTCCTTTCGTGGCACTTGGCGGTAACATAAGGCGTGGCCGTAGTTTCCCCATTGGTCCGATCTCCCTCTTTGGGTGTCCACAAGTGCCGTTGAAATTGGATCGTCGGGTCCAGGACACTCGCCTGATCCTCGGCCCCAAGGAAGTTCTCAACAAATTGTACAGCCATAGCTAGGGTATCAGCAGCATGGCGTTTTACCCAAGAGCGTGCAGAAGGAGTTATTACTTGTAGGAATTGTTCCAAAACAACTTGTTCAAAATAGTCTCCTTAGTGTGTTGCTCGGGTTGATTCCAGCGAGTACACAAGTCCAATAACCGCTGAGCTAGGACCTGGGGTCTCATCTTAGAAGTGTACTTCAGGTTCCGGAACTGCTGACGGTAGGTCTCTGGGGTCAGACCTAAGCGATCCAGTATGGTGGCTTTTACTTGTTTGTAGTCCATTGCCGTATCCGCTGGGAGGCCCTGATATGCGGTCTGGGCTTCTCCTATGAGGAGTGGGGCCAAAGCGGTTGCCCAGCGATCTGAAGACCAGCCCTGGGCTTCGGCAACCCTTTGAAACATCAGTATAAAAGCCTCTGGATCCTCGTTCAGAGCTGTTTTCCTCAGGAGGACAGGGGGTTTGTTCACAAGTTCTGGACTCGCAGACCACTGGGATTGGGTCAGCAACCTAGTCGTCTGCTCATACTGTGCTGCCTGCTGCTGGATTAGGAGCTGGGTTTGCTGCTGCAATAGCCTTTCATCTCTCTCTGCCTTTACTTGGGCCTGGGTGCACAGAAACTCTTTTAGAAATTCTTACATTTTTTTTTGTCTGGGGCCCTTCAACTGCAGGGCTTCTCAACATCCCACTTCTGAAACCATATGTTGCAGGGTACATGCAACCACACGTGAGTTTCTTGCAAAGGCTTATTTAGATTCCAGCATAACAGTACAGCAAACAGTTCATCAAAATAGTATATTGAAGACAGACCTTAGCAGTAGTTCTCCCTCAGCAATTCAGTATCTTTCACTGGGTCAGACAGACTGAATGTGTGTGGAGCCTGGCTTTTTTAAAGCTCTTTGATGAGGCAGCTGGAACCAGACAAATTGACAAGAGCTGCAGACATAGGTCTGCCAGGCATAGGGCTGGTGACGTTCATTCACCCTGTCACAGGGAGACATACAGATATATTACGATTTACTACTTGCATGACTGCTAGAATGTGTGAGTTGACATGTGAGCGAACACTTTGTTGCCTGCGCCTCGTCCACAACCAAGCTGAGCCTCATCTGTGGCTTGGCTATAGTCAGCCAGAATAATTATTTGTGTGGTTATTTATGTTATTGCAGTTCAGGCAGGTGGTGTGCTGAATATTTTTGCCTATACTGCTGGGCGGCCTTAATGAAGCCGCAAGTACAGTATCTGTGCTCTTGAAGGCTAGATTATGAACCCTAGAGGTATCTCAATAGAAGAAGGAATATCAATGTAAGATACAATGTAGACATGTCTTGCTTTAAATACTGCCTTTCTGTGTTTATTGACATTGTACTTTCCTACTGTAGCAGTATCAGACTTTACTCTAATCACTACTGTATGTTGAAAAAACAGGATATTCAGCGCTCGTGCTGTATGATGGTGTGGATGATCCCTTTGCAGCATGTACATAAAGCGTCTCCCCAGAAACTCTCAAATCTAAGTGAACCCCTCTTAAAAAGGGGGGAGAGCACCCTGAAATACAAGATAATAAAAAATGCACAAATGCGCACCAGGGATTAGTGGAAGGTAATTTATTAAAAATACACACAAACTCTGAGGGGATCCAACCCCACCTCAGAACAGCTGTGAAGCTGGACGGCTAAGTACTACCCAGGAGAACACCTGATGGTGACTAAACCCTAAGCTGCACAGTATACAAATACAGTAAAATTTATATTAAAACACATGAAAGAAAAAAACAAACATGAAAACAACCTATCAACAGATTTGTATAGAAACCGCCATAAGGTTGGGCACTGGCAAGGGGAAACGGACACTCACACTGAGACAGTCAGCAGACTCGCGGTGGCTGCACAGGATCCGGATCTCAGCACCGCGGAGATGGAAAAAACCGCTGCTGTCTCCTGCAGGCTCCGTCTCAACTTACCAGCATACACGCGCAGGATGACCTGTCGTGACCTCTACACGTTTCGTAAAAAGTACTTTGTCAGGAGGTCCGTTTCCCCTTGCCAGTGCCCAACCTTATGGCAGTTTCTATACAAATCTGTTGATAGGTTGTTTTCATGTTTGTTTTTTTCTTTCATGTGTTTTTATATAAATTTTACTGTATTTGTATACTGTGCAGCTTAGGGTTTAGTCACCATCAGGTGTTCTCCTGGGTAGTACTTAGCCGTCCAGCTGCACAGCTGTTCTGAGGTGGGGTTGGATCCCCTCAGAGTTTGTGTGTATTTTTAATAAATTACCTTCCACTAATCCCTGGTGCGCATTTGTGCATTTTTTATTATCACTACTGTATGTATTAACCACATTTGTCTCAATCCATTTGTACATGGCATGGAAACATACTGTAACATTTTATAAATATGCAACCAAACTGACCTGCAGAAATGCTTATATAATATATTATGCCATTAGGATAGTAGAAAAGTGAACTCTATCTGACCTCTGAGTATACTGCTATGAAGTACCCATTCTACAAAACAAATCAAAAAGGCTGGAAGAATTATATTCCACACAATTTAAACATTAATGAATTGCTTTATTTGATTAGCACACCCCGACAAGAGGGGAGGATACTGGGTACTACAAAAGTCATGGATGCGTATGTTTTATTATGGCAACTTTTGAAGGAGAAAAAGATTGAGTACAGCCACGGCCCCTTTTATTCTCCAACATCTCCGAATTTTTTCGGGGATTTTTTCCGAATGCCACGCACTTCACCGCACTTCACCACGTTCATGCCGCATTCATACCGCATTCGTGTTGCATTAACAACCGCGGTTGATGTGTTTATTGATAATGGTTCGGATTTAATTGGTTACAATTCTTCGCGTATCCACCAGATGGCAGATATTCATGAATTGTAATGCGCATGCGCTTCAGTAATGTGTCGACTTGCAGGTGTTTAAAAGAATACCACAGTGGTTCATTGTAAATTGGCCTTTTGACTGAAGAAGTTACAATAATGTATCAATTTAGGCTTTTCATATTAAAAATACAAGCACAGTGTCTGGTCTTGTTTTATTGTCCTGAGAGTCCTGAGAGTCCCGACATGAGTGCACAACTGCAGTCCGTGTTCCAAAAACCCGACAGAACGTACGCTTATTTAATATGGGCCGCGATCAATGCAACAGATGATAAGATGGCGACAGTTGGTCAAATTTATCAGTATTTTATCGAAAACTATGACTTTTACAAATTTTCACCAGATGCTCATGTGTGGAAGCGTGCAAAAAGGATAAAGTTATGTATCGATCCGTGTTTTTTTCGTATTGATCCCGGTGTTATTGGAGGGTATTTGTGTGTTTCACCGGATTTTTCCCGTATCTATGATCATGGAGACTTCAAAAGGCGAAAGGTCATGTTAAAACCAACTAAGAAACGTCAGTCGCTGGCAAGCAATGCACCAGCTTCCAATAACGGTCCAACCGTCAGTGAAAACCTGGTGACCGACAACCCTTGCTGTTTGTCCCCACCCAGATGCCTGCAGGCTGAGCCAGATTTCGCAAACAGATTCCAGCAAGCTTGCATGTACCTAAGCGATTTCCAGCCTGATCAGCTGACTACAGGTGTAGTAGTCCCGCTGTCACCTGTCAACTACGCGTATAATCAAGAATACGGGACTGGCAGTGGCTCGGCGCCAGCTGATTGTCAAAGTCTATGGTGAATAATGTTGCCGTATTTTCTTCTGTATTTGAAATATCAATTCAATGCACAGTCAAGCGATTCTCCAGTAAGCAATATATCCTGTAAGCAATATCATTGGTTGAGCAGATTCTACAGTAGATACTGAACAATTGGTGGAAAGCTAGGCGCATGCGCATTGGAACCTTCTTGAAACGCATATGCATGTCATCACATCGACAGTTGGCGCATGCAGACTAAGTGCCATAGACGGGATATTTTTTCGTTGTGCCAAATCTATTAGGTCTATAATCCGTCTAGTATTGTCTGCCGCCTGCCTCCCGCATATGAACCCTACCTTTGGACCAGCTTTGGCATAACTTTGTTTAGACAGTTAGCAAACAATTTGGAAAGATTTTGTGTCCGAATTTATAAGTGATATTGAACGATAGCTTTTGCAATCTGCCGGGTCCTTCCCTTGTTTGGGGATCACCGAGATAGATGCCTGGAGCATTCGGCCAGGTATTGGGGCACCCGCAAGGAATAAATTAAACATCTTTAGTAGGTGAGGAGCTACACTGGCGACACACTTTATTCGAGCTCGGCTAGTCCCACGAATTCGGGTATACCCGGGTGTATTGAGGTTTGTGACTGTTTTCTGCCCGAGTGCATTGAGTTATTTTCCGGCAGGGATTGAAGCATTTTATTCCCGTTGGCTGCAATACTGCACAGTACATATATATATACTGCATTACAATTCATGAATTTATGCCATCTGGTAGACACGCGAAGCATTGCAGCCTATTAAATCCTAATCATTATCATTTAACAGATCAGCCGCCCATCAGCCAGGCATGAACCCAGGCTGGGAAGGCAAATGCAACGGGGCTTGTCAGAGGTGAGGAGCGGCGCATTCCAGGTATCTGCCAGGTACATACCAGGTATTTGCTCGAATAAAGTGTGTCGGTGCAGTAGTATTTATCGGAATTTTTTGTTGTAAAGATTAGAGAAGCCATCCGGGCCCGGCGCTTTGGATGGCATCAATGACTTAATTACCTCTGTTAGCTCCTCACCTGTAAAGTCTTCCTGCAGCGCGTCCCTTTCCTCTCTGCCCAGTCTGGGCAAATGTGCTCCCTTTAAGAATGGTTTTAGATGTGTATGAGTGGTCTTGTTATGGGAGACCTTTGCCCCATCATAGAGGGTCTCGTAGTAGGTTTTAAATTCTTCCACAATTTGTTTGGGGTCAGAAGTGAGGTCCCCTTTTTTTGTTCGAATTGCCTGGATGTGAAAATTACGGGCTTTATCTCTAAGTTTATTGGCAAGTGGGGTATCTGGCTTGTTCGCTTTTTCATAGAATTTCCGTTTGGACCAAGTCATCTCCTTCTCAGCCTGGGAGGACATCAGTAAATTTAGCTTCGTTTTTGTATCAAGACAGGCCTTCAGAGTCTGTGCTTGTTTATTATTTTTATGGAGGGCGGATAGGACTGCCAATTCAGATTGTAAGATTTTAATCTTATTGTCCCTTTTTTTTCTGCCTACTCGCTATCCCTATGAGCTCACCTCTTAGTGTCGCCTTATGGGCCTCCCATAGGGTGGACTGAGATGTCACAATACCAACATTCTTGCGGAAGTATTCCCTGATTCTATCCCCCACTTTTTGTTCAATCTTTGGGATTTTTATCAATAACTCGTTGAGTTTCCAAGTCGCTCCTGGTCTGTCCAGTCCAAAATCAGTGCACCGCTGCTCGACGGGTGCGTGATCTGACCATGAAATATCATGGATTCCCGTGTGGGAGATCTGCGAAAACATTCTATTGGACACAAAGAGGTAATCTATCCTGCTGTATCGGTCGTGTGGGTGTGAGTAGAATGTAAACTTTTTCTCTCCCTGGTGCTGTTCGCGCCATACGTCGACTAACCTATTGGCCTTCAGACCTCGGACCCAAGAGGCTCTACCCTTCGTTTTTTTAAGACCTCCCGGGGTGCATCTATCTATAGTCGGGTCCAGTGTTTGGTTAAAATCTCCTCCTAATATTACTCCGCCTTGTGCTACATTGTTCAAAATCGTAAAGAATCTATCCATGAAGGCGTCTGCCTGATCACTGGGAGCGTAAACATTTGCCAGTGTGTTGGTTTGCCCACGGATATCTCCCACCACGATTATGAACCGTCCGTTTTTATCTCTTTTGATAAGCTTGATATCTAGCGCTAAACGGTTGTGTATTAGAATTGCTACTCCTTTCTTTTTTTTATTAGCTGTGGCTGAGACCCACAGTTGGTACCTGCTATCTATGTGTTTCGGGGAACTATCCTTAGAAAAATTCGTTTCCTGCAATAGAATGATGTCAGGGTCCATTCTTTTATAATCAGTCATGGTCATTCGCTGTTTGTGGGGGCTGTTGAAACCCTTTACATTGTGTGATATTACTGTAAAGTCCCTACCCATTGGTGGTTTCTGATTTCCTTTCTGTGATGTGGGCTTGGGTGGAGACCGTGACGTCTCTGCATCTCATCCTTTGACTCAAGTCCCATCTCCTCCTTCTTGTGCTCTTTGGCTGTGTGGGGAGGAAACAAAGGAATACACAAAAGGGAAACATTGAAAAAACGACACATAGACAGATAAAACATTCGGTGGACAACCGGGGATGAATCCCCGCAGCCACCTGAACTGCCCCTCTTTGGCTTCCGGTCCAGGCACTGTCTTGGGTGATCTTCACTTCTTTCTCGTTGCCCAAATCTACCGGGCCAGTGGGGTCTTGCATGGGCCACCTGAGGACTGACCCCCAGGTACCCACGTGGAGTCCCATGGCGATGGCGGGCGTGGAACAACCTCCCCCCTCCCCCTGCCACGAACCATATAGTATAGAAAAACAAAAAACAACATCCACTTTATTAAACTCGAATGAACTCAGCGCTCCCTATATCGTGTTTTGGCCCTGGGACCTGATCCCCTCCTTCTTAAATGCCTTTGACCAACCTCTTTTGCTCGCCCTTTTCCACCCGGCTCCCTCTGACCCTGATCTACTGTTTCCTCAGCCCTATCTTATTTTGTGTGATTCTTCCTCCTCTTTTTAACTAAAGTATGACTCTTATCCTCTCTTATGCCTATCTCTGCTCATGCCTTGTATTCTGTCTAGAGGAGGCTCACTGTCCTCTCCTACTGGGAGCTATGGGTCGTCTACTATGCGCTTTCGTTGGGCTCATCTATTTCTTATCCCCTGTGGAGGTTTCACTTATTGATCTTTGTGCGAGCCTGGACTTTATTGAGCTTTGTGCGAGCCTGGACTAGCCTCCCTCCTTCGTCGTCCTATGCTTCCCGGGGCCCTTCTGACTAAGCCTCCCCTCTTTCCTAAGCTCCCTCTATTCCGCGCGCCCTATGTTAGTGCTGGTCCCTAAGCCCAGCTCTTTGTCTTCCCCTCCCTCCGGTTATGTGCCGTCTCATGGCTCTGGGACCCCTGATAGTGCTGGCTTGGCCCCCCTCACTGTTATATGTGTCCTTCCTGGTCGCGCTTCTGTGACGCGGGCCCAGCGGCTGTCTTTGTCTTCTGGTGTGGTTCGCGTTGTGCCTCTACCAAGATGGCCGCCCGTCCATATCCGGTAACGTCAATCCGGTCTCCGCCATTCTCCCACCGGACGTCCTCGGGGATGGATGTCTTCCCGCGCTGTCTTCCCGCCACTGGCGGTTCTTCTTCTGGTGCTGCACTTACAGTCTTCCATGGCCAGGTACACCTCCATCTTGCCCGGCGTGCATTCCACGGCCATCTTCTGTGACCAAATCCTCACCGTTAGGCTGCTCACCCAGGTAAGCGTTTTATCAGTCTTTTATTTCAGCTTGCTGATCGCTTTTCAGGCACTTATATCGTGATAGGGTCTCATCTGGTCCTCTTTGGGGTTTCGGTTACGGAGCGAACAGGAGGTTGCCTCGCACTTCCCTGTGCTGTCCTTTAGGGTATCAGCACCATTTTATTTAGAACTTTAGCCTCAACTGTGGCAACTGAACAGAACATAACAGTTTTTATCAGGGCATTTTAATAGTTTCAGTCTTTGTCTGCCACCGCCGTTTCCCGGCTTCTTTTGGGGGTATTAACTCTGTGCCATTCCGCCTCCAGTGCCGGGTCCTCCTGGGGTCTCGATGCCGGGCCTTCCTTCACCCCCAGCTTGTGGAGGAAGTCATCCCCCTCCTCAGGTTCCTTCATGGAGATGGCCTTCCCGCTCTTGATGACCAGTAGGCCGAACGGGAAGGTCCATCTGTACCGGATGGCCCTCTCGCTGAGTATTTTTGTGACCAGCTGTAGTTTCCTCCATCTGGCCAAACTTATAGGGGAGATGTCCTTGAACAGCTGGAGGGTGGCTTCCTCGAACCTGCAGACTCCTTCGGTCTTTGTTTTTTGGAAGACTGCCTCCCGTGTGCGAAAGTAGTGCAGTCTAGCAATGACATCCCGCGGTTGCTCGCGGCCAGAGGCCTACTCCTGAGAGCGCGATGGCAGCGGTCCATCAAGAGCTCCGCCACGGGGATGTCAGGGAGCAGAGTTGCCATCCACCGGGAGACAAACCCCTCAATCTCGGTGACCTCCTCAGGGATGCCGCGGATCCTAATATTATTACAGCAATCCCTGTTTTCTGCATCCTCCTGTCGGTCAGCAAGTTCTGAGATCTGGGCCTGCAGGTGTGAGGCCCTTTTCTCCGTCTTCTTAATGGCTTTTGAAGCAGCCGCCATCTTTTCCTCCAGGGCTCCCGTGTGCTCCACCACTCCCTGGACCTCTTTGCGGAGCTCCTGTATCTCCGCACGGAAGAGCGTCTTCATATCATTGTACAGGTGATCAAAGTCGCAGCGCCGTACCGGTAGCTGCTCAGGTTCCTCCAGCACATCTTCATCGCGGTCGGAGTCCGAGCCTGCGTTGGAGCCCGTTGCCATTTCTGCTCCGGCGCCCTTTGCTGCAGATCTATTTAAATATTTGCGTAGATCGCCTGTGATCTTCTTTTTAGTGTGCTGCGGGGGCCATCTCTGCTCGTTCCCTGGCTTGTCTAAGGGAATTCTGAGCCATAACGTTCGCTTGAAAGTGGATATTTATGCTTTATTAAATTGGCGGGGGAAGGAGGTCAAGGCTTAAGCAGCCATCCACCACACCATAGCGCATGCACCTCTGGTAAGATGATTTTTAAAAGATTTAACACAAAAATAAATTCAATATTTTAAAATAAAATAACATGTATCCACTATGGCAAAAAAATGCATAAATTACTGATTAGGTTCGTCAAATATTTGCATGGAGATGTGAGAAGCATCAGAAATCTAATTTGTATCACTTGGTACATGATTTCCCAAGACAAATTGTCTCATATGGTCATCAGAATTGTTTTGCATTGCTCATATCAACTAAACTCACTCTGTCATTTACAATACATAAATAAATGACATACCATATTACTGACATTATGGAATGCTCAAATAAATTGGTAATTTGAAATATTAATCTCTGACCTTTTCACATTTGCTAATGTATTTATCAATACAATCTGTTCAGCTACCATAAGTAGTATTGAGCTTAAAATTACCCAATGCAAATTTTAATGATATTCTTTATTGTTTTCATTATTTGCATAACCTTATACAGGATGAACTGATTATTACTGTTAAGCATATTTTGTCACTGATGTTGTCTTCTTCACCAATACAGTAATAAACATTTTATTATGACAGTTTCCCTGTTAAATGTCTTATTTCTGTCTGATGGCATACTACATAAAATTATTTACTCCCCAATCTGTGTATGGAGAGAACTGTAATTGTTTCACATTCTGGATTTAAAAAGTTATATTGTGTCAGCATGATTATTTACTCTTTATTTCAAATCACCATTTACCTTGCGGATATTATGTGATTGGGTTGTAATAATGGAAAATGCATTTTCCTTTATTACAGCTTAAGGTACTCAAAAGCCATAAAACCTGATGTCAAATGAATGCAGGCCTATCGTAAAAATAAATTAACTCTTTGTTTTAATATGTTGAATAGATTCATTTTCTCTGTAATTATAAAGCAAATAACCCCAAGTGAATTATCAGTGTTTTTAAAAGCTTAAATTTTAATGCAAGCTTCTTATGGGGAAATCTATTTAATGTAATACAATTCTAACAAATTGTCACCTTCAAATGGGAGATCAATGCAGCAGTGCAGTTGGGGATAAACAACTGATGGATTACTGAGGATACTGGGAATTTTTTGATCCAGGAATATCCTATTATGCCGGTTATATACATCCTCCCGAAGATAAAGTCTGTTACGACACCGCCGGGGAGACCGATTATATCGGCGACCAGATCACTATGCCACCCTTTATCTCAATACATAGACTTCTATTTACAACCGATGGTGGTGAGGATGTCTAGTTACATGCGGGATACCACTGATTTTATTAATAAACTCAATGGTCTGACGAATGGCTTGGAGAAAGTTATGCTGGTTACTATGGACATAGCCAGCCTCTACACCAACATCACCCATACAGAGAGGATGGAGGTCATCAAGGACCAGTTCAGGAGTTATAGTGCGTACGCTGGACCGCCTTCAGAATTTTTCTTACTTCTCATGACATCGTGTTACATAAGAACTTTTTCAAGTTTGATAAAAGGTTTTATTTACAGCTGATGGGCACAGTGATTGGGTCCAATATGATCCTAATGTATGCCAATTTATATATGGATCAATATGAGCAAACATATTCTCAATGACTCTCCTTTTTCTCATTATATCATTCAATATTTGAGATATATTGACAACGTGTTCATGTTATGGGGTGGAACGGAGACTGAGCTGACGCTTTTTGAAAAATATCTTAACAATATCCCTTCAATTATTAGGTTCACTATGTGCTTTAGTCGTAACGAGATCACCTTTTTGGATATGGTAGTGTATAAGGGTCCTAATTCTCTGCTGACCAGACTCTTTCAGAAAGAAACAGATAAAAACACTCTTTTACTGGCTACTAGCCACCATCTGGCACCTCTGTAAAGAGGTTTGCCTTATTCTCAGTTTCTACGTGTCAAGAGGATTACCAGCAATCCGATGGAAGTGGAGCAGACATTACGGACAATGGCCACAATATTCTTCGAAAGAGGCTATGATAATAAGGAGATCAACTTGGCTTTCACCAGTGCAAGGGACGTGGATCGCAGCGAACTACTAGCGAACTACTAGCTCCCACCACTAAAGTCCAAGGCACTAAATGGTTCAATGTCAACAGCACTTTCAGTACCTCATCAAGTGTCATTAAGTCCAGCATTTTGAAACATTGGCACATACTTGCCAAGGTTAAGAAGATTGATAAATCTTTCCTTGCACCTCCACTTTTTTGTTACCTCAGGGGTCAGAATCTGGGTGACACATTGACCCAATCAGACCCAGTGTTTAAATATGTCAGCAAATTGGCTGAGTAAACCACCTGGTGTGCATAAATGCCACGGGTGTTGAATTGTCAGTATCTGATCTTCGGCAAAACTTTCTCACATCCAAAAATATGTAAATCCATTAAGATAAGGGACTATCTGTACTGCGAGTCTCGGTTCGTGTTCTATCTAATTTGATGCCTGTGTGGTCTGTACTATATTGGTAAGACCACGCAGATGTTTAAAGAACGTATGTGTATGCATAGATTGGCCATTAGAAAGGCCCTTATGGATTCTGGTAATATGGAGGATTTAAAACTACAACCAGTTGCTAGGCATTTAAAAAACTTAAACATAGTCTACCTTGAGATGTATGTTTGTCATGCATGCACATCCCCCAGCACATGGCGGTGATAGGGGAAATTTTTTACTACATTTGGAAACAAGGATGATATTTGAGCTGGACACAATTGCACCAAAAAGTCTCAACGAAGACTTCAAATTAGTATGTTTTCTATGGTTGCTGTGACATTATTGACTATTCAGGCAGTTGGATATATTTTTTAGTAGTGGGGTTTTTTCCAATTAATTGTGGACTCTGAGATAATTTTATTCCTATGGCCACTATTAGTGCCTAGCATGAGCCTGCGCATCACTGTTTGCTTGATGTCAACTTTTGGTATTAGTGAATTGCTTTTTGGCAAGCACTTTGGAATGTTTTGAACCCTTCAACATCGTATGTCTTTGTATGTTTACCCAACCCTTTCACTCCACTTACTGTATGGTGTTCCCAGACTTTTTGTTTTCTAGGAGTCTATGACTCCTGGGACCGTGCCTGGACCTGCATGTGCACACGCAGGCTTCCCTTCACTGGTTGTGAATGGAGACTAGATGCTAAGCACATTGGCTCGTGACAACGGGGGACATGATGCCACAAAGGGTGATACAGCACCATTTCTTTGCCAAGGCATTACATACGCATGCGTGGGCTCCCATACATTCATTGCTATTGGAGATTAGATGCTCATGACTTTGCACATACTTGGTGACCTCTGGTGGTAGTTTTTTTGTGGTGATTTAGATTATTGGATTAGCACAGCTGATTCAGTGCACTGGTTTATGGGTATAAAAACTTGTTACAGTCATAGTTCTGCTGCACCCCCCTGAAGAAGGTCCTCTTGCTGAAACTGAAACATTGGAGTTTGTGTGCCCCCTTGAGTTCTAATACACTTTTTTGTACAACAATTACTGAGTGCTGCTTCGTGATTTCTACTTTGGTGGAATGTATGTTATATATACATACAAAAGGATAGAATCCGCAGCACACTCAAAATGAAAAGTTATTTCATCTTTAGAAATTCATCATGCAATCACAGGTACTCAAGAGCGATGTAATGCCTGATGTATTTCTAAAGATTAAATTACTTTTCATTTTGAGTATGCTGCGGATTCTATTCTTTTGTATATCTTACAGACCGGTAGGTGTTCCCTGTCTATCTGCTATCACCTGGATTTCTGATAAGTATATATTACTTTTTTTATGAGTATAGTTCTCTGTATCCCAGGACACCACAGCAAAGAAGAGACAGCACTCAAAGTAATCCTATATCAAGTGTGTATTAAAGAAAAACTGGCACTCCCTTGAGAAAGGTCCTGTTTGAAGAACCAAAACGTCTGTGATTGTGCCAGTTTTTCTTCAATACACCCTTGATATAGGATTACTTTGAGTGCTGTCTCTTCTTTGCTGTGGTGTCCTGGGATACAAGGTCTGCCTGGTAAGGAGCTCTTTATTTATACATCTCTCTATGAGACAAGCACCTAATTCAAGCACTATATGTGAGTGCCATCTTACAACTTTAACACACACACACACACACACACACACACACACACACACACACACACACACACACACACACACACACACACACACACACACATATATATATACGAAAAAAGAGAGCGCCCGATCCTGTATTAAATTTATAATTGTGAATAAATGTGTGATATAAGGGTTGTGATATTTATTATTTACGTGTTAACATATATGATGTTTGTTGTGGATGAGAATGACATGCAAGAAAAAACCTCCATGAGATCGATACAGAGGGAACATGAAACATGTTCAACGGTGACCTCTGTCTCTTATCTATGATGGAAGGGAATCGCCTATTTATACTACTGTACTAATGTCAATGCAGTCATTGAGACCAAATGGACTCAATGTATTCAGGACATAGATCCAGTATGTTTCTCGTAAATTTAGGAGTTAATGTCTATCGCAACTTAGTAAACCAGAATTAATAGCTTCAATTTCCATCACTAATAGTGGGGCTGGGTCTTGATTATGCTTTAGTTTGTAGTGGTGAGACAAGAATGTGCCATACAGCAATCCCCAAATCACTCTTGGTTTTAGGGAATAAAATGTGAATATTGTGCACTATATAATAAATGTTATAACATATATGAATTTATAATAAAGTATGTGATTTAAGAATAAAAATTTGTACTTATGAACAATATTTTACTTTAAATATTGAGTGCAATAATGTAAATCTTAACTAACCAATATTGAATGTATATTTTGTCAACTAGTGACTATTAAA
This sequence comes from Ascaphus truei, assembly GCF_040206685.1. Classification (NCBI taxonomy): domain Eukaryota; kingdom Metazoa; phylum Chordata; class Amphibia; order Anura; family Ascaphidae; genus Ascaphus; species Ascaphus truei. Next base: position 252,475,818 of record NC_134487.1, on the reverse strand, counting down.
TTTATAATTGTGAATAAATGTGTGATATTTATACATCTCTCTATGAGACAAGCACCTAATTCAAGCACTATATATGAGTGCCATCTGACAACTTTAACACACACACACACGCACGCACGCACGCACACACACATACACACATATATATATATATATATATGCAAAAGGTGGCACTGTGTGTTCATTTGCATGTCATTTCCCAGAATCCCTTGCTGCAGCAGTTGCACTGTGTGCTGGGTGATAATGGTGAAAGGCAGGGTTGCACACCTGTCTAAGACATGCAAATGAGCAAACAGTAATATTTCCATAGAAAGTGCAGATATAGGGGGCTATAAACTAAGCAGTGTAAGCAGTGAGCTTTTCCGCCCGATTGGAAATTTTTTGATTAGTCGTTTCAGAGTGAAGCCAAAAATAGGATTCATTAACAAGTTCAGCTTATTTTCTTCTGGCCGAGCAAAAATATGCCCAATCGTCTGAGCTTTCCCCCACCCTGCCATTGTGCTTAAACTTGTAAAGCGCGATAGCTGATAGAATTAAAAGCCGCCTGTAAGAACTGCATGGATACACTGCTCCTACAGGCCATCATGCAGTATAAATATACATTTTAATACTATTGTACATGTGTAGGTGGTCTCCTGAGCTGAACCGCATTGGTTTCAGCCTCAGGGACCACCTACTTCATGAGATATAGGCCCGTTTATGGGGTGCCGGTATCCCCTGTGCTTTTAAAGCTCCCGTGTCATGTGACCGAGGGATTAAAATCCTGCAGGGGGATACCGGGACTCCATAAAGGGGCTTGTATCTCATCAAGTAGGGTGTCCCCGAGGCTGAAACCAATGCGGTTCAGCTCAGGAGACCCCCTGCTCATCTACACTAGTATCAAAACACACATAACAATAAAAAATAATTTATTACGTTTGGGGCTATCCGCTATGGTAATGGTATGGTACATTTCAATAAATACACCTCCCCCCCACCCCACCAAAACACATACAGTACAGTAATGGGCACAATAACTATTATACAGATATGGATAATAGTTTATTTGCCCGTTATTAAACACAACATTAGCCATGAAGCATAAATAAAGTGAATAAAAACCATTCTACTACCCCATGAAATATGAAGGGCATCCTCGTCAGCTAACTGCAGGTCCATGTCCTTCGTTGCCAGAAATAATACATAGCAAAATACATTCTAATGTCCCCTAGCCCCTTAATCACCTTAGTGGTTAATAACCGCTATGGTAATTAAGGGATTAACCCACCCTCTGCCACTACCCACCCAGGATGCTTAACAACCCTCCCCAGGCAACTACCCCTACCCTTCACACATTCATTTTAAAAGTGAGAAAATCTTGCTCATATAATATGGGCATCATTTACCACTATTTCAAAAAATGGTGAATGAATCAAAAAACAGTCACAAATAAAAAACTTTACATAGTCAAATCAAACACAGCACATTTCAAAATGAAACAAAGCACATAGCAAACTAAAATACTGTAAGGAAGCAGGGCTCTCACAACCCGTCTTACCTCTTCCAGGGACTGTCTCTGCTTCCCCATCTCCCTCTCAGCGGTATATCCTCCGCAAGCATGCTCCATGTCAGCCGACACTGACACACGGGGCCACCATGTTGGCAGGGACGTGTGCGGGGCAGCCTTACAACACGTGTGCTCCCATCTATAATTTATTCACTGCACTGGCAGCTCCGTCATGCCCCCGGCACGCGCTCCAGCCATACCCAAGCCCCCCTGCTTCACAGCTGATGCCGCTTCAGGATTACAGTGCTCTCCTATCAACTTGCACTCCACGACACACCTCTGCTCCACCTACCTCTTTGATTGGCTCTCCCACCTTTATTACCCCAGTTCCTCCCTGGAATCATTTGCTTTCCTCGTGTGGATCTACTTGTGCTTGTTTGTTTTTCTCAAGTTTTGACCCGACTCGGCTTACTAATCCTCCTCTGGCTCTGGCCCCCGGCTGGCTCCTCACTATGTTGTCTCTCTCGCGCCCCTTGATCTCGGCTTGGACCTCGACCTTCCGGACCTCTCTCGCCTTGACCCGTGGCCACGGCATCTACCACGTTTGTCTATTCTGGATCCGGCAAGTATCTGTTTCAACACCTATACTCACTGGCCTGATAACACCTTTACCACACTCCGGACACGCTCCCTCTGCTGCGGGTGTGTGTTAGTATAGTCCCACTTCAGTACAGGGATGGGTCCGGTCTGCAGGGGCAGCACTTCCTTGACATTATGTAGAGCCCATCAAATGCAGACCAGACTGATGAAGGCCAAATTCACTCGGGACTAATCCAGCAGAACCAAACCATGTCCAATCAAATCGCTGAATTAGCCCAACAGTTAACCAATCTCTCTCTCCAGGAGCCTCCACCTACTGGACCCTCTCCCTCTCAGGCCAAATCTGCAGGCCCTGTTGCACCAGAGCCAAGGATCCCCGCACCTTAAGCCTATGCTGGGGACCCCCAGGCCAGCCATGGTTTCCTCAACCAGTGTGAGATCCAGTTTGAGACTCCTCAGCTGTAAGAAAGTGGCTTATGTATATTCTCTCTTGACTGGTGATGCTTTGGCATGGGCTTCCCCTATCTGGGAGTTACGCCATGAACTAACCCAAGATTATTCCAGCTTTAGATGTGAGTTCCAACAGGTGTTCAACACTCCCGCTCACCAGGACACGGCCTCCTCCTCTTTTCTTCACTTATCAAAGGGACACCGTTCTGTGGCCAGATATGCTCTTGAATTTTGTACCCTAGCGTCAGAGATACGTTGGAACGACGAGGCACTCATCGCTGTCTTCTGGCAGGGTCTGACGGATCCCATGAAGGATGAACTTGCCACTCAACCCAGGTGAAGAATTTTGGAGGAATTAATCTCGCAAGCCATTCGGGTAGATCAACGCCTCCAGGAGCGATGCTCAGAATGTCAGCGACATCATTTTGCACCTTTTGTCGCCCCCTTCCTTAGGATGCCTTCAGCTCCCAGAGCACTTTCGTCCTTATTGCCTGCACTGGAACTCCCTGAACCCATGCAACTTGGGGTTCAACAGACCCGTCTTCTGACACAGCAACATCACAGAAACTGAGGACTTTGCTTCTACTGCGGATCCTCGGAGCACCTAATCAGGAACTGTCCCCTGTGTCCTGGAAATTACCACACCCAGTGAGTAAAGTGGGGATCTCCCTGGGTGCTATCTCTCCTCGTCCCCTCTCCAAGGAATACCTTCCCAACAAGCTTATGATTCCTGTCACACTTATGGGTCCTACTTTCTGTACGTCCACTTCTGCTTTCATTGACTCCGGGGCAGGAGGGAACTTTGTGGATCAGGATTTTACAAGAATTAACAACATTCCTCTCATCAGGAAGAAACAGCCTAAAGGACTAGAAGGGATTGACGGCCGACCCTTGAATCCAGCCTTCATCTCCCTCGAGACAATCCCACTCACTTTGTCTTCTTCCGACAGACATTCTGAGACCCTTGCCCTGGACATTATCCACTGACGTGGGACTCCACTTACCCTAGGACTACTTTGGTTACAACGGTATACCCCCGCATAAACTGCAGGTCTCGCACTCCCATACACTGGAGATCCAAGCCTAAGGGGTCAAGCACGCTGGTCAATACCTCTTTCACACTGCATGCCGGTATCACGGCTCCGTCTCCTTCCAGTACCGACTTACCGAAGCCTTACTCCGACATCTTGGACGTCTTCAGTAAAGTACGGGTGGAGGTACTACCACCCCATAGGCCTTAAGTTTGCCCAAATCGACTTAACTCCAGGTGCCGTACTCCCAAAATCTAAAACATATCCTCTTTCTCTTCCCGAGACCGAAGCCATGGATGAGTACATATGAGAGAATCTCGAAAAAGGATTGATATGTAGCTCTTCTTCTCCCGCCGGGGTGGGGATTTTCTTCGTCAAGAAGAAGGACAATACCCTTAGACCCTGCATCGACTACCGGGGCCTCAATCGGATCACGGTCAAAAATCGGCACCCTCTCCACCTCATCTCTGAACTTTTCGACAGACTTCAGGGAGCCAAGCTTTTCATGAAGCTGGACCTTCGAGAGGCAAAAAACCTTATCCGTATTCAAAAGAGTGACAAATGGAAGACAGCTTTCAATACATGCAGTGGTCATTATGAGTATTTTGTGATGCCTTTCGGCCTCTGTAACGCTCCGAAAGTGTTTCAAGATTTTATAAATTAAATTTTTCGAGATGTACTTAACACATTCGTGATTGTATACCTGGATGATATCCTCATTTTTTCGAAGAACCTTCAAGATCACATCCAACACACCAGGCTCGTTCTCTCCTGCCTCCGCGCCAATCATTTATACGCCAAGATGGAAAAATGTCTCCTTCATCAAACTTCCACATCCTTCTTAGGAAACATCATCTCAGATAAAGGATTCTCCATGGACCCCGAGAAACTTAAAGCAGTCCTCGATTGGCCGCAACCTAATTCTTTCAAGTCCATTCAACGCTTCTTAGGTTTTTCCAACTACTATCAGAAGTTTATCCAAGGTTTTTTGACTATTATTGCTCCCATCACAGCTCTCACTAAAAAAGGGTAGGATCCCTCAGTTTGGTCTCCTGAGGCAGTCTCGGCCTTCGAGAGCTTAAAGAAGGCATTTGTCTCAGTTCCCATTCTTCGCCATCCAGATACCAGCCTACCCTTCGTCTTAGAGGTTGACGCCTCGGATTGTGGAGCAGGGGCGGTACTCTCGCAGAGATCTTCTCTTCAAGACAAGTTACACCCCTGTGGGTTTTTCTTGAAAAAAAATTCTACAACCGAGAAGAATTATGATGTGGGCAACAGAGTTACTGGCCATCAAAATATCTCTTCAGGAGTGGAGGCACCTGCTGGAAGGGTTAAGTGAGCCAATTTCTAAACTTACTGTCATGATAGACACCAACTTTACCAACACATTTATATTTCTGGGTACTCGATTGAACAGAACAAGTTGCAAAATAAATTGTGATTTATTTGCTTAATAGACAAACACACGACATCTGCAGAATACACTTACAACAACACTTACTGGGATAGAGGAACAAAATAAATTGTCCTTTGCCTGTGTCAGGGCGTGCTCACCACAATTGAGATGGGACCGCGGTGCTGAGGTGGGATAGGATATAACGCCACCCACAGCCAATAGGGCACGTCTTGAGAGTAGAGTGGTCTGGGAATCCGGATCAGGGCAGGAGAGGTACGGATGGTAGAGGGTGCTGTTTGCCAAGTCCGGGGTTAGAGAGAAGGACGTAATCATTTACCGTTTGCCAGGATCGGGATGCCATAGGTGCGGAGAGTCGTGTTGCCGTATGCCGAGTTCGGGATGCCAGAGGTGCGGGTAGACGTAGCGGAAGCCGGTTCGGTACACGAGGAAGACTGCAGAACAAGACAGGACAGGACAGGACAGGACTAGGGAGGCAGAGAGTGACGAGAACAACTGGTTCTATGCTCAGCCAACGAGTCAGTGACACTATAAGGTATATATAGGAGAGAGGGTTCAATGGCAGCGCAGCAAGGTGGGGGGGTGTGGAAGGGCCAAGCTACGGCAGGGATAGATCCAGCATGAGTCCCAGGGGAGGAGCCATAAAGCCCAGTAGTCAGACTGCATTTGATTGCAGCAATGGAACTTAAGGTGCTGTGCCTTTAAGGGGTTGGTGCGGCTCCGTGTGGCCGCGCCTCTGTGTAGCTGTGCTTGCGGGCGCGTGACCGAGCATAGTCGCCGGCCCAAGAGTAGAAGAGGAGTTTTGGCGTGCGCGCGCGCCCACGTGGAGCTGTGATTGACGTTCCGGAGAGATGCTGCCTGCATGCCGCGGGAGGACCCGTCGGAGCTGCAGGTGAGTGGGGAGCACGCCGAGGGCGGCGTGACTCCCAGACCCTTACAGTACCTCCCCCCTTCAGGGGCGACCTCCGGGCGTCCATGACATGGCTTGGAGGGATTCTTACGATGGAAAGCCTGGACGAGTCGAGGCGCGTGGAGATATCGGTGGGGAATCCAGGAACGTTCCTCTGGTCCAAACTCCCTCCAGTGGACCAGGTATTGTACTCCTCCTCTGGAAATCCTAGAATCCAGGATAGACTGAACCTCGTACTCCTGTTGACCTTGGATCAGAAGAGGAAGTGGGGGAGACGTGGTCTTAGAAAAGCGAGGACTCTGGAATGCTGGTTTAAGCAACGATACATGAAAGACTGAAGGAATCTTCATCGAGGGTGGAAGGCGTAGGCGATAAGCCACAGGATTAATCCTCCTGACCACAGGAAAGGGACCAAGGAACTTAGGTGCTAGCTTCATGGTAGGAACCTTTAGTCGGATATTCCTGGAAGAAATCCAAACCCTGTCTCCTGGGACGAATTCCGGAACCGGGCGTCGAAGGCGGTCTGCCTGGATTTTCTGTCTCCCAGTAGCCACCTTTAAGTTCTCCTGAATCCTCGTCCATAAGTATTTCAGCCGGAAGATGCGCTTGTCAACCGCTGGTACTCCTGAGGATAGAGGGGAGAAGGGTAGACGGGAAGGATGAAAGCCACAATTTATGAAGAAGGGAGATTCTTGAGTGGAGTCAATGCGAAGGGAGTTAAGAGCAAAACTCAGCCCAAGGAAGCAGATCCACCCAATCATCCTGTGTATCGGTTATGAAACACCAAAGGTATTGTTCCAGGTTTTGGTTGGCCCTCTCCATCTGCCCATTGGTCTGTGGGTGGTATCCTAAGGAGAACTGAAGTGAAATACCCAATTTTCAGGAAAAGGCTCGCCAAAATCTTGACAAAAATTGGGACCCACGATCAGAGACGATGGTTGAAGGCACTCCGTGAAGACGAAAAATCTCCTGGATGAAAACATCCGCAAGCCTGGAGGAATTTGGAAGGCCCCTCAAGGGGACAAGGTGAGTCTGTTTGGAAAAACGATCAATTACCACAAGAATCTGGGAATCTGGGATTTTTTTTTATTGTGGGTTGCGGGGGTGGGTGAATGGGGTATTAGCCCCAACGGTGGTTGTTTAGGGCTTGCGGGGGGGTAGCGGGTGCACTTAACCTCTTCACGACCGTAGCGGTATTAACTGCTACGGCCGTGAAGGGGTTAAGTGCACCCGCAACCCCCCCGCAAGTCCTAAACTCACACCAAGGGCCAAATACCCCCTTCACCCACCCCCGCTACCCACAATAAAAAAAATTCACGCACAGCAGCCCCACAATTAATAAATAAATAAATAAATACATGAAGATAAATAAATATATATGTATATATATATATATATACACAGTATATATATATATATATATATATATATATATATATATATATATATATATATATATATATATATATATATATATATATATATATATATATTGTGTGAGAAAAAGAAATGACCCCACATCCATGAGACAGATAAAGGCAACTATACAACCGACAAAGAAATTTAGATGTAGTCATCTGTCGGTGGTGCTATAAGGGCATAGATTATTGCAAAAGAGAAAAGAGCCCCAATAAAAGCACTCTAGTATGCCTGACAATACAAAACCACAATGTTTATTGAAAAAGTCACAGAACATATAGTAAAAATTAAAGCACAGAAAACTTAAAACAAGGCATGGATTCCCTGAAAAGGTGCAGACTTGATTAACCCTCTGATCAGGGAGTTACCCTGAAAGACAGTACAGAAGTCTAAATAGACATATGAATGCTGAAAAGTACCTGACAGGGTGTATATAATAAAGCTACTAACAGACACAAAACGAAGGCTAAAGATGATGGCTGATACACTGAATAACAAAATGCAACAGTCTCCCTAAATTTGGGGACAAGATGTAAATCAATACAATATCAGCAGACTTACTGTGAAAAACACATGATTAGTCAGAAAAAGCACACCTTGGTCTGTTAGCAAATAAATGATACTTCACCTCATTTCAGGTACTCGGCACAGTCTGTGGAGGAGTCAAGGAGCAAAGCTCACAGCACATAAGTATGTCCTAAAGAAAGGACAAAACAGGGGATCCTGCCAACTGGACCTGCTCCTACGCGTTTCGGCCTTAGCCTTCTACTGGGAGTGGTACAGTGGGCAGTGTGACATGCACCTTAAAAAAGGATTTAATTAGGCTAGTGATGGTGGACACCTGTGGTGTTTAATAAGTGGCACATGTAGTAGGGAGTGTACTAGTTCATTAGCATACTGTGTCATGGAGGCATCATGGGCCAAAGGCCAATGATAGGGATATATTTCCTAAGCTCCTACCCATAAGAGGGCAGTGCTGGCAGTTTAATATCACTAACGGGGTACTGCGCATGCGCATGACGTCACGAGCGTGCAACTATGCCGAAGCTGTCACCTGTAATGCGCCATTTAGATGCTAACCATAAGACGAAGCATTGGAAGCTCTTCCTGGCCGGATCTAGGGCACTGATGGCAGAAACGTGCATCACGGATGCAAATGCGCATGTCCGTGACGTCATACGTAGGCGTCCCCGGCGCCCTGCGCTCGGTCATTAAGGAAATGGCAAATACTTTTGTTGTTTATAGCCTCTGAGCTCCTAACTGCGCATGCTTGCCCTTAGTTACCAGTAATAGCGCGATCTATATGGTATGACTCATACCCAAGCGTGACATGCGCATGTGCTGTATATACACCCTACTGCTCCACAGGAGAATAAACTTGTCTTAAAGGGGCATTGCCAATTGTAAGTAAAAAACATGAATAAGCTTCTCATCAGTCATATAAGGTCACAAAGCAAGAAAGTTAAGTTATCAAATAAACATAAATAGTGTTTCAGTTGTTAACATAGCAATTGTTACTAATAATACTCATTATCTAGAAAATGCATAAACATACATTAAACAGAAGCTGGATAACCAGCTGCCTAATTCATATTTCGGGGCTATTTGTACTGTAAGAGATATTTTTCTTTCAGGAATTGCATGACTTAAGCATCCCATGTGAATAAAACATAGAGTAGGCATAATGGTATTGCATTTTTCCATAGAGATCTATATAGAACTGTCTCAGATCATAATGAGAAAAACACTTGTATCTGCCCAGTCACTTATCACAAGAGTCCTTATAAGAGATCATAATCCATACCAATAACAATGGAGATGGTAGTATGGTATTGTCCATAACAAAAGGAGTATGAATATCATCCTAAGATGTTTATGATATCTCACGAGAGGATGTATTGTTTCTCTCCTGAACATAGTTCCAATTCTTGATCTTTATATGGCCATGCAGTCTGTAATGGAATATTGATGTTTTCAGGATTACTTGTTCGTCCCAGTTGTCACGGAAACTCCATACTCTGAGTTTTCGGTAATTTTTAACATGATGGATTCATTTCCAAGTTCTTGGTTGTCCTATGTGATACTCACTCAAGATAAAAAAGAGTGTGTGTAGTGATTATTCTCCTTGATATAGTGTCAATTCATGAGTGATGTATTACTCAGTTCATAATGATCCTCTGTAACAGCCAGGGCTCTTTTTGTGGGTAAGGTCGTTATGCTGATGGAGATACGATGTAGATCAAGTCCCAAGTTTTCGCTGATTATATACGGAGCAAACCCAGGACTCTGTGAGTGAATACAGGCAGAAGGAGAGAAGCAAAAAGGAGGGAGAGAGGGGAGTGCATGAGATTCTTATCACTACAGTTTGAACACATAAAGTTCTAGCAAAGTGTGCATCAATAAAGGAACTAAAATTGGTGTTCAAAGGAACATCGCGAAGCCCAGGTAGTCGTTTAAGCCTCGTGGCATCATTGAGTCCATTTGGACGATCCACCTGGACTCCCTGCGTAAAAGTGCCCTTTCCAAGTCACCACCCCTCAATCCAAGGCTCACTTTCTCTATTGCAAATGCCTGTAACAGTGTCATATCTGATGCATGTGTCAGACAGAAGTGCCGTGCAACTGATGTTATTTTCTTAAAGGCCAAAAGATCTTTGGAGGCGTTTTTTATATTTCTCACGTGTTCGAGAATTCTGAATCTTAGTTCTCGTGTGGTCATCCCAATGTAGGGAAGACCACAAGGACACATGAGGCAATAAATCACTCCTTTGGACTTACAATTAAGACAATCTTTGATTTTGAAATTTTTTGTCCTGTTGGAGTCTGTAAACACATCTGTCTGACACATGTATCGACAGGCAGAGCAGTTTTTACACTTGAAAAAACCTTTTCTTTTGGTCGTGGAGAGTAATGTGTCCTTTGGAGTGGGAACAAAATGACTTGCCACAAGTTTGTCTCTAAGATTTGGAGACTTGCGACTCGTCATTGTTACCTTGTCGCCCAGTTTCCTTTTAAGGTCAGGGTCAGTCATCAAGATTTTCCAGTGACTTTGCAATGTCTGACGCAGCTGTTGCCACTGTTTATTATAAGTGCCAATAAACCGAATTTGATGGTCTAATTTATTTTTTGGTTTAGGACATAGCAACATTTCCCTAGGAGTGTTAAGGGCTTTCTTATAACCCTTCTCTACACATCTGTTGCTATACCCCCTCTGTGAAAATCTTTCCCTCATCTCTCCTGCCCTCTCAGAAAAACCCCTTTCTGTGGAGACATTGCGCTTCAAGCGTAAGAATTCACTAGTGGGGATGCCTTTAATTTGGTGTTCCGGGTGGAAACTAGAAGCATGCAGTATGGCATTTGTAGATGTCTTTTTACGGAAAATGTCGGTGTGTAATGTACCGTCAGGCCCAAGATTTACAAAAAGGTCCAAGAATTCTACCTGTGTAATTTTTGTGTTCTCTGAGGCTAATGTAGAATTCACCCAACACGTGTTACTGTGGTTGAGATACATCGACGATGTGCTGATCCTCTGGCAGGGGACAGCAGCCGAGTTCAAGGGCTTCGTCGATGTTCTCAACCACAATGACATGAATATTAAATTAACATTCAGTTGCAGTAAGACACAGGTAGAATTCTTGGACCTTTTTGTAAATATATATATATATATATGTGATAAAAAATCACTGGCACTCCAATAGAAATTCAATAATGAATAGGAGCATGTCCCATATCAATAATAAAAGTATACATTACCGCATAGCAGCTGAGGAAGATCCCCCTGTGGGATCGAAACGTTGGAGTTATGTGCTGTATTTAATACATTCATTTTCATTCACCTGAGGGCTGTCTCCTTTTTGCTGCTATGCTGTAATGTATACTATATATATATATATATATATATATATATATATATATATATATATATATATAGCAACTGTAAATATTCCTGTATATTCATTTGCATGTCTTAGACAGGTCTGCAACCCTGTCTTTTACCATTATCACCCAGCAAACAGCACTTCCACTGCAGCAAGGGATTCTGGGAAATGACATGCAAATGAGCACACAGTGCCACTTTTTATCTTATGCTCACATTACATGAGCAACCCTTAGTCAATGCATGCTGCTTTAAACACAGCTTTTAAGCAAGGACTTGGGATATGCAAAGTCAGTTAACCCACTCACAGACATGTTTCAACCTTGATGGGTATCATCAGTGTGAGGTTGGCTTGCTGACATTTGCTCAAATGAGATAAGAGTAGGTAATCACCACGACCATAACCTTAATAGTCGTGTATATATATATATATATATATATATATATATATATATATATATATATATATATATATATATTAGTGTGTGTAAAGAAATGATTATTGACATATATCTTCTTGTTATGCAATAAGCATTTTGTGGTTAGATGTAACATTAATGTTGTTAACGAAAAGATTGACGTTTAGTACATAGGTACATTATAGCAACCGTGTGTTTAGATGCATCATTAAGTAACTATGTAACCGATATATTAGTTAAATGAATATTATATATCTACTTCTTTCACAGATGTTCACAGCTCCGTTCAATACAGAAGATAATGTGAATGCATGTATCCAAAGACCGAGCAACTGTGAGCTTTTCCATTATGGCCACATGCCAAAGACATCACTTGGCCAGTCATGCTATGATACCTCAAACTGAACATGCACACGTTTATATATCGTAGTTAATCATAGATTATCGCTTTTTTCACACAAAAAACATTACATTGATAATGTAGGCTTTTTGATACTAACTTTAAATGTGTGTTAACATTCCAATAAACTTTGACATGACATCTTTTGTTAGTGCTCCTTTTTTATCAATTGGACGCAAATTACAGTGACATCATTCAAGTATAAAAAAAAAATTGTATATAAGCCTGAAGAAACACACATGTACTTCTGTTCAAAATGTATTGTTAAAAGTTTTACTTGAACTATTGTAGGAAACATTTACATAAAATATGAATCTGGAAATGTGTGGTTTTAAATTAAACATTAATAATGATAGGGATACATGGCAGCTTAATGATAGAAGAGATCAACATCTCATCTGCTTCTACTCATGCAGACACTAATTATGTATGTAGTCATACTTACATACGTGACAATCATAATATGATGTAAGGAATGTGAAGCATAACAATTATGTAAACCTTTAATAAAACCATTAATTATTTCTAAGTTGATCATGATGTTGAAAGTATGAGCCAAAATACATAAATAATCATTTACAGTAGTTCAGTTGTAAGATAACACTATGCAGAGTATTGAATACAGCATTTGTTTTTCACTTAATACACAATATTCTGCATGTAACGATGCTCACATTGTATAGTTGGTTTGAAAGAAGATTAATACAAGAATAGAGGTATTAAAAATAAACATACCGTAGGCAGGCGAAGTTCTGATCATTCCTTAGAAAATGTGCAGTTCGTTGGAGAGAGCAGCATCCTAAGATTATACACACAATGCAATGTTACTCACACAACGAGATGATTGCAGATTATATGATATGTATTGTTAAAACTTACATGTGAAGAAATTAGCAATTAAGGTCCTGTGAGTCTCCACCCCACTGGCTGTATGGTCCCTCTAAATTATCACGAATGTTGCCTTGAAGATTGTGACGTAGTGCTATGTTGTGCTATGTTGTGCAGAATGCAACAACAAATCACTATGTCACCAACCTTCACTGGCGAATACTGTAGCCTACCCCCAGATCTATCAAGACACCTACAATGACTTTTCAACACTCCAAATGTCCTCTCGATTACCGAGCATGTGGATATGTGTGCAGCATTATATCGGTCCTCTGCAGGGGTTTGAGTATTACCCAGTGGGGTCAGAAGCCAAGGGCGGCTACCATATCCTGAGTCGCCTATAAGAGAGAAAAATGACATAAAGGTTTAAAGATGTAAGCAAATTCCAAACATTGTGTATTGCCATTTCATAATACATGACAGTAAATAATATAGAACACATGCTCTAACAATGAAATCCTAATCTACCATTACGATGCATGACATGGATTACATATAGAAGTTAACAAAAATGAATGATTTGATGTTAATTAGAATCTTAGCAACACACAATGAAACATTAATCTGGACATTAAATGTAGTTGTAAGTGCAGCTTCAAATTTGCGAAACACTAACGAGTTTTTTAAAATATGTGAATCGTGGCAGGCACCTGGGAAGTGAGCTACCACACTCAGAATTTTCATGTATGCGTCACATACGACCTGCACATTGAGCGAGTGGTAATTTTTCCTGTTCCGAAAATCCCACTCCTCTTCACGTAGCGGGGTCAGCGCAACATGTGTGCAATCTATAGCACCCATCACATTGGGTAGCCCAGCTACATTATAAAATGCAGTCTTCAGTGCCTGCCACTCTGTTTGCTTACTAGGAAAATGTATATAATCACTAGCACGTCGAGTCAGTGCACATAGAAACTGGCTAAAGGTCCGCGAGAATGCCGACTGCGAGACCCCGCCTACTATGCCCACAGTTGTCTGAAATGAGCCCGAAGTAAGAAAATGTAAGGAGCTCAGCATTTTAAGAAGGCCAGGCACTGAATGACTCCTGTCTGTTGTTGGCTCTAAATCTTCTCTTAAAACTTCATACAGTTCCAAGATAGCCGCTGAGCTCAATCTGTAACGCCTGATAATTTCTTCCTCCGTGAAGCCCTCTAGGGAGGTTCTTTGTCTAAAATTGCGGGGGGCTATATGTCTCACAACACGGATCTCCCTCGCTTCCCTCTCTCTCATCTCTCTCCTCTCTCTCCTCTCTCTCCTCTCTCTCATCTCCAACATAATCTCCCTCCTCCTCTACGCACAAAAAAACAGAAAAGCGCAATCTGGTGGCGGTTCCATGTCGTCGTGGTAGGTAAGTGCCTTCTTCTATCCTTTAAATAGGCAGACTAATTAGTCAAATGATTATAAATGATGACACGTGTGTTGGTTAGTATTGTGAACATATTAATTTTACTAATTGTACAATTCATTGTAATGTGATTTCGGTGTGTTACACACATAATGAAATGTGATGTCATCATCAATTACGCACCATTCAAAAATAAACAATGTAAGCGATGCTGCGACACAATATTAATAATTGACACAAAATAATAACTCTATTATTACATTTCTCACAAACATGTTGAGTCATGAACGTAGTACATCTCTATAAATAATGTTTTGTTACTGTAAAGCTGTGTCAGAAGGGTGGATTATTGGCAATATGTTTGTTTGGTGATGACGGGAGTATTGCCCTTTAAATTAACCCCTGCTAACGTTTGATGGAACACTATAAAGTTTAGAGATACATGTAATTACATTGATATACAAATACAAGGAAACATGTGGTGACCTTTAATGTAAATTGTTGACTATCATGTCCGGGGGATACAGATATATTCATGCCAACATCCGTGGACACCCAGACACCTTGGAGAACCACCCATGTACCCCTCAGAGTAAATGTTATTTCTTTCTCCAACTGAATGTATGTTAAAAAGTGAAAGACAGAATTATGCATATGTGGATAATATTATTTTATTACACAACAATACTGTACTGTATGTGTTATGTGTTTGTATTAATTGGTATGGTTACTTGTCATTGGGTCTTGCACACGATTGGTCACGCATGCAAACGGGGAACCACGAACACTCACGGACCCCCAAACACACCCAGGACCCCCACGGGGATACCCGCGTGACCCCTGGCCTACCTCGGGGACCCCTGCGGGGTCATCCGCGGCCCCCGGGCTCCCTCGGGGACACCCACGGGGTCAGCCGGGTACCCCCACCTATGGACACCAACGAGATCAGCCGGGGACACCTGCGCGACCCCCGTCCTTCCTCGGGGACCCCCTCGGGGTCAGCCGGGGACACCCGCCGGCCTGCTCTATGGGTTTTGCGCATGCAAAAAAAAAAAAAATTTCGGCCCCTTTTTGACGCATATTAATAACAATAGTGTCAACCTGAGTTTTACATCTGAGATAAACAAAGAAAGCATCAACTTCCTTGACTTAACCATTTATATTGAGAACAATATGGTTAAAACCAAGACTTATTTCACGGAAGTTGATGCCAACAATGTTCTGCTTAATAATAGCTGCCATCATCATAGATGGTTAAATAACATACCGTTCGGGCAATTTAGACGAATAAGGCGGAACTTTACGGAGGTTGAAATGTATAAAGAACAAGCGGAAATCTTGGGAGCCAGATTCGGAGAAAGGCACTACAAACAAGACGTAATTAAAGCAGCGCACTTGAGAGCTTTAGATTTAAACAAAGAACAATTGATGGTGCCAAAACAAAACAAGGACAAAACAGATTTCATTGTACCATGTGTCACCAAATATAATAATGAGTCCCATAAGATCAAAAAAAATTTAACGAAAAACTGGCATGTGCTGTGCAAAGACACAGTACTAAAAGATTATTTGCCAAAAAAAACCCGTGTAATTTTTAAAAACGCAGAGAATATAAAAAGTAGACTGGTACCGAGTGTATATAGAAAAGAATCGGAAACCAAGATTACCAATTGGCTGCCGAAACCAATAGGATTTTTTAAGTGTTTTGAGTGCAAGGCCTGCAAACATGCACTAACAGACAAAATACATTTTAGATCAAATGTCACTAAAGAGGTCTTCAAGACCAAACAACTAATTAGTTGTAGAACAAACTATGTAGTGTACTTACTCCAGTGCCCATGTGGACTGCAGTATGTGGCCGGACCTCAAGAAGTCTCAGAGTCCGCATACTGGAGCACTTGGGCAATATAAGAAGGGGCCTGACTACACATAGCGTGCCACTCCACTTTACACAACATCACGGGGGAGAACCCTCAGGACTACTCTACAGAGGATTAGAGGTGGTTCCCGAGTACTGGAGAGGGGGAGATAGATTGAAACATCTCCGACAGAGAGAGACGTTTTGGATATATCGTTTGAAATCTATGTCTCCAGCCGGTCTCAATGTTGACCTTGATATCGCAGCATTTAACTAAAAACATAAGAAGGCAACTGTGATTTTCTATAGGTATAAGGCGTTTTGTATAAGTGCCACATATGTGTCCAACTGTTTAAGAAGAGTTTTGCACACTATTAAGTACCTAAACAAACTTTTTATTTGTGTTTGTCCTTTTCCCTCTTTTCAGACCCTTTTTCAGACTATTATGTATTTTTAAACATTTTTAAAAATTTTTATGTATTTATGTAATTATTTATGTTTTAATGTATCTACATAGTAATTTTAAGTGTGTCCAAATTATCAATATGTTTTAGAGAGTAATTAATTTGAATTTTTAGATTATATGTTAGGTGTGTATTATCTGAATCTTAGCCATTTTTCAGTAGACCTTGAATCAGGAATTAAGCATGATTTTTCAAAAGAAAAAGCCCTTTTTTAAAACCCTTCTTTGCCCAAATTTAATGCTAAATGCTTAGGGGGTATACATGATATTAATGCCAGTTGGTAACCTCATAGGACCATCAATCAATGATCAAAGAGTTAACGGGGTATTTTGTGGCAAAGGCTATTTAATGATTTTATGGATATTTGTATAAAGACTGTTTTGTATTATTTATATACGTAAGCACAAAAGAAGACATTAAAAGTAAACACTGTCTAAATCTTTACCCTTATCGGGTCATAGTTTATGTATTAATCCCTACCTTAAAGGATACATGATTAATGATCCCAATATTGTTAATGGAACCCATATAGATTTTGAGGTTCCAATTAGTAGTATAAGTAGTTAGAGGCACGTATATGTGTTAAAATATGTACACAAAGAATATTCCATATATATGAAACACCATGCCATTAAAAACAACATAACTAAGCTGAATTCAACTCTTAAAAGAATTTGAAACAACAAATCAGCTTCAATCAATATTTTAATCATCCAGAGGGTCTATAAAAAGCCAGCAGACCCCTGCCACGTCATTATTTGAGCCTGAGGAAGCCGATGCGTCGGCGAAATGCGTTGCTCTAAACCACCAGCTGAATTTGACCTAAGGAGGCTTCCGTAGACAGACCGTGGAGCAGCGCTTGCAGCCCAGCAGGACAGTTTTTTCTTCCTGCATCCCGGACGTGGGAAGGGCGCATAAAGCTGCTCAAACTCGATCCTGGACTGCGTGAGGAGGCATGGGGTCCATCCTATATGTATGTGAGTCCCGTTGCTGTTTTATTTAATTAATAAATGCGATTTTATGTGATTACTTAACTGGAACCGTGCCTCACTCATTTTTCTCATCACCCAACCACCCCCCCCCACGCATCACAACACTTGGGGGGAGAGCCTGGCTGACGCCTGGGATTAAGCACTGATCTTCGTGCTGCCCTGAACACTGAAGAAAACCCCCATTGCGTGGCGAATAGATGTGGATGGGTTAATTTTAACCCCAAAGTAACCAAATTCTACAACTGCTCACACTGGGCCGTGTGAGTATAGCCTTATATATTATATATTATTTTTCCCTTTAACCCTATCAATATACATCTATATGTAGCTGGGAGAGGCAAAGCTCGCCCTCAAGGAAGTTATCACTAATTGTGGTTGCTTACACATGGCCGTGTAAGTATTATTATAATATTTACAACCTGCCCCCCACCATTGGAACTACTGTCAATATTCATCGTTATTGTGTATGTCTTTCTAATCCCATGCTCCCCCATTGCTTGTTTATTCCCATGTTTCTATAAGGGCTCTGGATTAACCCTTTCCTGGGGTTGAAGCAGAAGGGATCCTACTGTTTGCTCAAAGCATTTGCAAGAGAGCTATTGTTGAATTGACCGCTTTATTGTAAGCATACTTTTGTTTCTAATTTGAGTTAAGCGCCTGTTTTTTTGTACACTACTATGCAAAAAAAAAGCCAGAATTTTTTCTAAGTCCAGATTTCTTTGTGTCTACTCTGATCTGACGTGTTCTGTTCAACGCAACTTTTGCGTTTGCTAAGGTTGCATTGCTTAGTGCATCCCGCTTAAGGGTAGAATTTAACGCAAACAGGGATGCGATCGAGCAAAGTTGGACTTAGAAAAAATTCCTGAAAAAAGTCATTTTTAGAGCGCAAACTGCCTGTTTGCGTAGCTTAGTGCATCGGGTTGAGCCAAAAATCACGATCGAAGAGCATTTTGCGGTCTAAAAGTGACTTAACGGAGCTTAGTGCATAGCCCCCTATGTGTGTTGATTAAATTCAAATGGTGACGTTTTGATTAGATTCATATAAAACAATATTTAAATAAACAATTTTAATGTTGAATTATTTACCAAGATTATAACATGATCAATTGAATGAATGTTTACATCAGGGGTGAGCAATTTTTTTATGCCGAGCCCCCCTTTTCATCCCTGAAATTTCTCTGGCCACCCCTGCCTGATGTAATCAAAATGACATGAAAAAAAAAATTACATTATTAAATGGTTTACAAAGTAAATACAAATATGTGTAAATACTAATTTCAACAGCTCGCGCTTGCAAAATTAGGCTGCGTCCACACTGTCTCTGAGAGCGGTGTCATCACCAACTCTCCAAGCATGAGCACAGGGTGTCCTGCATAATTTTGCAAGCACTAGCGGGGGAGCATGGATCGGGGCTATTTCTGTGTGTTTGTGTGATGTGTGTGTGTGTGTGTGTGTGTGTGTGTGTGTTTGTGTATGTGCATTGACTGCTGCTGAGTGTCCTCCAAGTCAATTTTGTTTGTCTCCCCAAGCGTCAAGCTTGGGATAGTGTACGCCCCACAGTTTGCTCAATGCTGGTTAACATCATGGAATATTGTTGTTATATAATAATTAATGCTGGGTATTGTACTACTTAATATGTACATTTATGCGAAACAACTTGGAATTTAAAAAAAAAAAATAGCTGATGACTCACTGAAAATCATTGTAATACTTTAGACTTTGTATGTGAGGATTTTAGGTTGAACATCGTGTACGACTATCTCTGTAGGCAACATATTAATGTAATAAACGCATTTTTCTGTGTTTTTTTCATCACTGTTTACATTCATAATGATCCTAGATAGTAGCAATTTATACACATTTTTGTGAAGAAAAATTGTGAGGGCTAACTTCACACCCCCTCCTATCACTTGGTAACATTTATGTGAATGCAACATCAGATGTGACAAGTTTCATTTAATAACTATGCCGATATCACTCACATCTGCATGTGTTCTGGGTTCATAAATGTGTTTGCTGTTGCATATAAATTAACACATTATATAATCACAATGTTATAGCCTCACCTTCCATTACTGATGATGCCACAGAAGATTCTGGTGTGGACACCTGTTCTTGTCCCATGGGAGACACAGGGGATACTATATGAAGATCACATAAAAAATGTGGATTACAGTTACACATTTTTACATGACAGTATCGGAAGTGGGAGTACTTAAGATTAATACAATTGTTATCATTGTACTTATCATATTTCTGTTGTAATGAGCATCTGTATATGCTACATCTTCCATTTAGAAAACATATGAACATAAAAGAAACATACTATGTGAATCCAACAACATAATATATGTGAAGGCAAATATTTATGAAGGCTTGTGTAAAAGTTCATTATAAAACAATTCATAAATAGTATGTGTTAATGTAGAGTATGTAAATATAATAATACAAATTATGATATAATAAACAAAATTACAAATAAATATTATTTTTGACAAATTAGATAGAACAGTTAGATGCAAAACATGTAATCATATGAAATTAGTGACCTGGTGGAAATGGTTCACCGGACACGCCGATATCCCTATCACCAGGCAAACCATCAATAAGGACTGGCAACAATCTGTCACGCAACTGCTCCTCCAACGTAGTTAATATTACAGGGGGGCTGGAGGACCACCTCCAGTGCCGGAAGCATGTATCTGTGCAAATTGCACTGTCGACTTCAATTTTCTTCTGATATCGTCAAAACGTTTCCGACAATTTTTATGTGTCCTGACCTGATTGTCACAGTTGGACACAGATAGTCTAATATTTTCCCATAATTGACTTTTGATGGTTGAACTTGTCCTGCCTTAAAATATAATAAAATTATGGTGTTTTAAAAATGACCTTATTTCGTTATGAGTAACAAATGTGTGAAGTATGTAAAACATTTAATAACATGCTCTTTCATCATAAATGTGTGGCACACGAACAATAAAAAATGTGTATACATACATAGATATAGAGGATTGACAATACTGCTGCGGCCAAGTTTATTCGAGCATTTGCCCGTTCTTGGCCGCAGCAGTAGCCTGGCGCGCGCCCGAGGGTGACGGGCGCACGCCGAAGCAGCGGAAGAGCGCCCTCCGATCGGGGCGCTCTCCCTACCGCTGCCGGGTCCGCCGGGTCCCCCGGAACCCCCTGCCGCCGTCCCGCGATCGCGGGACACCAGGGCTCCCTGGGAGAGCCCTGGACGCGCGTGCAGGGGGCGCAGGCTCCCGAAGACGCGTGACCGCGCGTCTATGACGCGCGGCACGCCGAGGGGCGGCCACTAGCAAGCCGGGAAATCTCCCGGCTTGCGGATCTGGCCGCACTGCAATTAAGTGTGTCGGCAGTGTATGTACAATGATAGGCTAAAGCAGTAAAAATCTGTCACTATTGAAAACCCTGCTCTCTGATTAGATAATGCTCATAGTTCTAACCAATCAGTAATGGATGGAATTTTAGCAGCTTGCAATGTGTAATTTTGAATGTCTTTATTTCCAGTCAATCAGCTTTCTGAACTGCTGAGACAGAGCAGGGGATTGGTCTGGAAGTATCAGCCACGAGTTGACACCACCCCTCCAGAGATGACTGAGATTTTCACAGCACATTCAGTTGAATTGGGGGGGAGAGAGTCTTCAAAGTTTAAAAACTGTCTGAATTTTTGATTGTGGCTGCTGTGTGTGTGTCTGCAGCAGTGTGTGTGTGTGTTGTGTTGTATGTGTGTGTAGTAACAGTTTGTGTGTGTAGAGGCTGTGTTGTGTGTGTGTGTGTGTGTGTGTGTGTGTGTGTGTGTGTGTGTGTGTGTGTGTGTGTGTGTGTGTGTGTGTGTGTGTGTGTGTGTGTGTGTGTGTGTGTGTGTGTGTGTGTGTGTGTGTGTGTGTGTGTGTGTGTGTGTACTCAGAGGGGCGGCAGTGTGTGGATATAGATATCTGCAGTGTAAGCGTTTATTGAGGTGGTTTCATGTATGTACCATTTTATTGTAATAAAAAAAATAGATATAACTATACAAAAGTGTCTATTATTTATGAAAAAAAAGTCTACATTTAGCCTATAATAGTAATAATTCCTGAAGAAAAGACCAATACTGGACAATAATGGTCTGGCTGGGTTAAAGTACCTCAGCATCGCCTCCAGCCTTCAAATGTTCCATCAAGGGCATTATTGTCCAGTAATGATTATTACTTAATTAACATATCATTGAAGATTTCCTATAATCACATACTCCTTGTTAACACACACTGATAATGTGTATACAGTAGATAGATAACATAGTTACATAAATAACAATCATTCGATAGTTAAATAGATTAGACACATTAAATAGTAGTTCAATACATAACATTAATTAGATAGTTAAATAGATTCGATTTCTTTGATAGTTACATTGATTAGATTAGATTGATTATATCAGCTATATGCAAATGTATTAATGTAACATCATAGAGGAGTAACATTTTTTGTACACTCAATGAAAATATGTTCTTACCTACTAAATGCCCATACAGCTGGTCATAGTTGGCCAAAATACCCGTCACCACTCTATTTTCATCATCATTGAAACGTTTATTTCAGGGAATGTTTTTTGTTTTCTCTGAGCACGTGGGGGAAGGGAGTATTGTCCCCAAGCCAGGTTGGGTAGGCCTCCCGGTGGGTAGTGGTTGAGGGTGGTTAGGCCTCACGGGTGGGGGGTAGTGGGGGATGGTTTCTAGGCCTCCCGATTGGTGGGTGAGGGTGGGTTAACCCCTTAATGACTATAGAGGTTAATGACCACTAAGGTGATTAAGGGGTTAGGGGACATTACATTGGCTCTTTTTATTCTTGTTTTTGATTGCAGCATCGGAGGGGGGCATGGATGGGAATGAAGATGAGGATGGCCTTCATCATGGCAGCCGGACATGGGTGAGTGCAATATGTATTTATTGTATTTATTGTGCTTTATGTATTTGAAATGGGCAAATGCACTATTATCCATATGTGGATAATAGTAATTTTGCCCATTACTATACAGTATGTGTTAGGGGGGGAGTATTTATTTTTACGTATTTGTGTTTTTTAATAATTTTGGGGGGGCACAGAATTGGTACTGCAGGCCCGTGGGGACAACAGCGGGGAACACCCGAGGGCCACCACCGGCCTATAGTATCATTGCTGTGCATCACAAAAATGTAATATATGTACTGTATATATGTACTGTATGTTAGGGGGTATATGGGTTGTTGGGGGCACAGGGTGTGTATGTTGTTTATTGCAATGTTTATTGGGGGCAATTGTCCCCAATAAACATGCTATTATGTCTTTACCCCTTCATTGCCTTAGCAGATAGCCGCTATGGTAATGAAGCAGCATTAATGTATTTTAATAATATTGTGTGGGAGCAGGGGGTCTCCTGAGCTGAACCGCATTGATTTCTGGCTCAGGAACCCCCTGCTTCCTGAGTTACAGGCCCCGGTTTGGGGCATTGGTGCCAGTGTCGCCGCCATCTTTATAGCGGGCACGTCGCGTATGGGATGCTATAAAGATGGCGGCTTGATCCACAGGGGGGGGGGGAAGGGAGCGGTATTCTCAGGAACACACCAGGAAATAAAAAATATAAACACAGTGATAGTGCAATATGTTAAGACAAGCGGAGAGTGGGTGAATCTTGGCTCTAATGCAATTCCTACTTACAGCATGTAAGATTTAAACAGGCAGTGGTCTGACTCTGTCAGGATGATGTCGGTGTGGGGTATACACAGAGAGGGGAACTTGATAGTAGTTAACTTCATGCGGGATAATCTCAAGGTATAACAGCTCAGGTTCACGTAGGATAATATGAAAGAAAGACGGACTATAGTATAGACCATAAAGTACAGATTTTTATCTCATCACGCAAGGTGCACAAACGTACTTACAATAAGTACTTGAAAGGTATTCCCGTAGCAGTTTCGTGAGACAGTAGAGGGCTTTTTGGCGATGGTGTGCTGGCTGGATAGCTTCCCTTCGCTTCCACCTCCCCGTCGCAGTATGGCGTCTGACGTCACTTCCGGCGGCACGGGGGATGACAACCGGTGGAGAGCGGGGGAGATGAATCTCAGCCGATCGCTGGTATAGGCAGCAGGCACCTCACACGTCTTCACTTGCAGCAGGGCTCTGGTGGACTAAAGGCTTGGCTCAACGCGTTTCGCTGTTCTCTAACAGCTTCCTCAGGAGCAGATGGTGTCCATTGAGAATTGTGGCTGTTATATACCCAAGTTAATTGGTATTTGATTGGAGGACAGGGTGTGTATACTAATTGATCACAAAGTTAACCCACAGGTTGCCACACAAGTGGCACATCACACTGTGGTTCAAAAATAAGGGCAAACACATATAAATAACATTGGTGAATTAAATTTTATTACAAAAATAAATATTAAAAAAAGAAGAAAATGTTATATTAAAAAAAGGGGGATATTAATCAAAAAGAAAAAAGAAAGAAAGAAAAAAAAAAAAAGTGTTTAATAAAGAAATATATTTGTGTTTAAAATATATACTGATGCTTGTGGCAAATAACGACGGAAAAGAATGGAGGAGAGAGAGAAAGAAAAAACAAACAGGTTAATAAATGTTTATACAGCAATATCCTAAAATTATGTGATTTAAAAATATGTTCTTATAAAAATCTTTAAAAGTTAGTAAGAGGTTATTAAGAAGGCAAATGCAATGTATATAGTGTAATCAGGATAGAATATAAATTAGAAAATATGCATTAAGTGCAAACACACAAAAAAAAACACAAAACAGTGAATAGCAATGCCACCAATGGAATAGAGAAGAATAGAACAAGATTATCAAAAATACTGTCTGTAAAAAAACACTGTATGTAAAAAAACACACTGTATGTAAAAATGGAAAGATGGAGGGGAAGAAGTAGAGAAATCAGATCAAAAATGGAATAATTTCAAAATCAGCATTTAAGCCTTTGGGGATCAGTGTGTTCAATTTGTGAACCCAAAACATTTCTCTCTTGCTTAGGTCTAACTCTCTACTTCTTCCCCTCCAATGTGGTAGAACATTTTCTATTGCAGTAAATTTTAGGCCTTTGCGGTTTGAATTATGGCGTTCAGCAAAGTGCTTAGAAACACTATGTGTCAAAACTCCCCGTCGTATATTACTCAAATGCTCCAAGATCCTCGTTCGAATGGGTCTTGTGGTCTTCCCCACATATTGTAGCCCGCAAGGGCATGCTAATATGTAGATTACAAAATTTGTGTAACAGTTCATATATTGTTTAATTTTGAATGTTTCTTTGGTTTTATTGCAAATAAAGCTTCTTTTGTCTGTTTGTTTATATTCACATGCCTTGCACAATGAGCAACCGTGGAAACCCTCAATTGGTTTCAGCCATCCTTTATCTTTTGAGGCTATTTTCTTCAAAGCACTAGGTGCCACCCTGTTTTTTATATTCTGGGCTTTTTTATAAATGATTTTAGGGTACTCTGGTATTATTTCTTTGAGGAATTTGTCTGCTTTAAGAACATGCCAGTGTTTATTAATAATCTTATTTATATTACTTGCTTCTCTATTATATGTAGTTAAAAATGCTGTTTCAAAGATGTCAGTATTATTTTTCTCAATATTCTTTGCAACTAGAAGATCCTTTCTTTGTAATTGATTTGCCTTATCTAATGCTTTGTCCAATATCGTATTTCTATAGTTTTTTTCCCGGAACCGATTCTCTAAAATCTTGCATTGTTCCTTATAGACATTATCATCAGTACAATTCCGACGTAGTCTTCTGTACTGACTATACGGAACATTGTCCATCCATTGATGGTGATGACAACTGGAACGTAAAATAAAATTATTACTGTCTACGTTTTTAAAATGTGTTTTTGTTTTTATACAGCCTTCTTCTATATATATCACCAGATCCAAATATTCAACAGATGTTTTACTGGTATTGGATGTGAAATTAAGATTCATCGTATTAATATTTAAATTAGATATAAAATGATTTAGGCTATCCTGGTCGCCTTGCCAAATTAAAATAACATCATCAATGTAGCGCCGCCATAGGACCACACCCCCCCCCCAGCATGCCGTCAGACCAGATGGTATGGTCTTCCCAGAATCCCATGAAGAGATTGGCATAACTGGGGGCGAATTTCGTTCCCATGGCGGTGCCACATTTCTGAATGTAGAAGACATCATTGAATAGAAAAAAGTTTTTTTCCAAAATAAAAATAATGCTATCTAATAAAAATTGGACTTGTGTTTCATGTAGCTCCTCATCTTTCTCTAAAAAATATTTGACTGCTTTACATCCTAGATCATGAGCAATTGAAGTATAGAGGGAAGTAACGTCTATTGTTGCAAGGATATAGTCTTCCTTCCATTCAAAGGATTCTAATAAGAGTAAAATATCAGTGGTATCCTTGAGATATGATTTCAATGTCTTGTCTTCCCCTCCATCTTTCCATTTTTACATACAGTGTGTTTTTTTACATACAGTGTTTTTTTACAGACAGTATTTTTGATAATCTTGTTCTATTCTTCTCTATTCCATTGGTGGCATTGCTATTCACTGTTTTGTGTGTTTTTTTGTGTGTTTGCACTTAATGCATATTTTCTAATTTATATTCTATCCTGATTACACTATATACATTGCATTTGCCTTCTTAATAACCTCTTACTAACTTTTAAAGATTTTTATAAGAACATATTTTTAAATCACATAATTTTAGGATATTGCTGTATAAACATTTATTAACCTGTTTGTTTTTTCTTTCTCTCTCTCCTCCATTCTTTTCCGTCGTTATTTGCCACAAGCATCAGTATATATTTTAAACACAAATATATTTCTTTATTAAACACTTTTTTTTTTTTTTTCTTTCTTTTTTCTTTTTGATTAATATCCCCCTTTTTTTAATATAACATTTTCTTCTTTTTTTAATATTTCTTTTTGTAATAAAATTTAATTCACCAATGTTATTTATATGTGTTTGCCCTTATTTTTGAACCACAGTGTGATGTGCCACTTGTGTGGCAACCTGTGGGTTAACTTTGTGATCAATTAGTATACACACCCTGTCCTCCAATCAAATACCAATTAACTTGGGTATATAACAGCCACAATTCTCAATGGACACCATCTGCTCCTGAGGAAGCTGTTAGAGAACAGCGAAACGCGTTGAGCCAAGCCTTTAGTCCACCAGAGCCCTGCTGCAAGTGAAGACGTGTGAGGTGCCTGCTGCCTATACCAGCGATCGGCTGAGATTCATCTCCCCCGCTCTCCACCGGTTGTCATCCCCCGTGCCGCCGGAAGTGACGTCAGACGCCATACTGCGACGGGGAGGTGGAAGCGAAGGGAAGCTATCCAGCCAGCACACCATCGCCAAAAAGCCCTCTACTGTCTCACGAAACTGCTACGGGAATACCTTTCAAGTACTTATTGTAAGTACGTTTGTGCACCTTGCGTGATGAGATAAAAATCTGTACTTTATGGTCTATACTATAGTCCGTCTTTCTTTCATATTATCCTACGTGAACCTGAGCTGTTATACCTTGAGATTATCCCGCATGAAGTTAACTACTATCAAGTTCCCCTCTCTGTGTATACCCCACACCGACATCATCCTGACAGAGTCAGACCACTGCCTGTTTAAATCTTACATGCTGTAAGTAGGAATTGCATTAGAGCCAAGATTCACCCACTCTCCGCTTGTCTTAACATATTGCACTATCACTGTGTTTATATTTTTTATTTCCTGGTGTGTTCCTGAGAATACCGCTCCCTTCCCCCCCCCCTGTGGATCAAGTCTTCTCATGTAAGGAATCTGTACATATTCCTTGGAAGGTGGAGAAGCGTGTTCTTCTGGGATACACATCCCTTTTAAGTATTGCATTTGTTTATTGCACTTAATTATATTAAGGTGTTTATTAGCGCCGGTACAAGTCATTTGGTTGCAATAAAGATGGCGGCGACACTGGCACCCGATGCCCCATACCGGGGCCTTTAACTCGGGAAGCAGGGGGTCTCTGAGCCAGAAATCAATGCCGTTCAGCTCAGGGGACCCCCTGCTCCCGTACACTATTATTAAAAATACATTAATGCTGCGGTAAGGAATTATTCTTTATTGATATGTGTGTTTTACTCATAGTGTAGCTGTGCAGGGGGTCTCCGGAGGTGAACTGCTTTGGTTTTAGGTCCGGGGACCCCCAGCTTCCAGAGATACAGGCCCCTTTATGGCGTTCCGGTATCCCTCTGCTTTGTTTACATTCCGCGGTTACGTGATCGGGACATTTAAATACAGAGGGATACCGGCACCTCATAAAGGGGCCTGTATCTTGGGAAGCAGGGGTCCTCGGACCTGAAACTAATGCGGTTCAGACCCCCTGCACATCTACACTATGAATAAAAATTGATTGCAAATATTTTTTATTTTTTCGATGTTGGCGCAGAGAGAGTGGTTGATCTCTCCCTGCTGCAGGCTCATCTCGGCACCGGCTACTTGGTGTGTTGCTCTCGCAGGGATTCGCCAGGGATTCGGCCCTTCCTGCATACTGCGAGGGCAACACGCCAAAAACATAACGATTTTGAACCCCTGCCGAGAGTGCTTTTTCAGTGCTTACTGCATGAGGCCCCAAGCCCCTAAATCATGTTGGGACTGAAGGGGTTAATGTTTAAACTGTGTGTAATAACTTTCATTCCCCTTTACCATATTTATTTGTCCCAGATTGCAGCTTAATTTCCCAGCTGCAATGCGTTTTAAATTGTGTGTACCCTAAATCATCTTGGGACGGAAGGGGTTAACAGAATATGTATGTAATAATCCTGCGTTTCCCTTGCCTAATGTTTGCTGTCCCTTAAAATGTATATATGCTAGCGGGTTGATTTTTTAAACGTAGCCAGCATGCATACCTATATACTAGTTATTACAATATTTAGAAGGGCAGAAGTTAGAGTTTTAAAAAAAGCAATGCTTTCCTATATTTTATAAATGTAAGCCAAAGATGGTTTTGTGTTCCCTTCTGATATGCTAATGTATTCATGGGAGGGTAAGGGATGGCTTTGTTCTGCCTGGGGTTCAAAGAGGACCCCCGCTGGGTGCTGCCAGCTTTGCTGCCGGACCTAAGAAGGACAAAGCCACAGAGCTATACTATTTAGTATGCAGTCCGGAGATAGATAGGGTCTGTTAAAACACCTGAAGTGTGAGTTCCTCAGCTATCTGACAATACTACAACCGGGCCTTATGTTTCAACCCCAGACTTTGTGTCCCCAGAAACACGTGGCCCCTTTTTACTAAGCAGTGCTACCAAGCTGCTCACTGAGCATGCTCAGAGTACCTGGGCTGGCCTTATGACCATTTCCCATGTTACCTGGCAGGTTTTGATAGGAGGAAGATATTCTCCCACCAATGGAATTAAAGATGCCTGAAACCCTCATTCCTGTGTTGTTGTTGAATCCTGTGAAGATCTAATCCTGAGGAACGATCATTATGTGACCTAGTATTTCGTTCCTGTGATTGCTGTAAGTGTTTTTATCCCATGTTATTCGTTTTACTATGTGTGTTATTCTGAAAAGAAATAAACTTACAGGTTTATTTTATCGCTGTCTCGCTTCAATCAGTTCCCAGTGATTTTATACGCATAAGTTCTGGTCTACCGTGACAGCGCATGCATGTGAAACAAGGCAAAGTAATTACTCAGCCAAGATCCCCGGATCAAAGATAATGTGCCTTTCTTTTATAAGGTTCCATTGCCTTGGGGAGATATGGATAACAAGTCGAATGCCTTTTGCTTTGCTTTGTGAGGGTGGTGGGGGGGAAGGTGCAACAAAATGTTTTCTTCCTGGTCTAATGCTCAAATGAGCTGGCGAGATTACAGTAGAATGAAATCATTTGAACTGTTTTAAAATTTAATAAAAGTTAACACTCCCTAGAGAACATGTTTGTGTGAGTGATATTTCCATAAACAGGAAGAAAAGCAGACTACGCCAAGAAAAAGTTGATGGTATTGAATAATAAATAATAAATATAGAATGCAAGTTATTAATATTTGTTTTTGGGGTTTGTTACCTGAATTATTTACACATGCAAAATCTAATTACACTGCAAAATGCAACATCATTGATAAAATAAAAATTTGATTATAACAATGTAAAAATTGATTGTATATGACATAGCATCATATAAGGTTTTGTATAAAGCTCACAATTATTCTCTCCTTCTCAAGAAAAAAAAGAATGTTTTTTGTTTCCGTTGGATTTCTAATTCTGATTCATAATGCGCATGCGTGAGGAACCAGTAAATGGACATTTCTCTACCAGCAGCCAAATCATGAAACCGTTGTCTTTGTGTTTTCATGGCCAGTGGGAGGTGTTGATAGCTACTCTCATTCCTTTGCTGAGTGGGAGTGGGGGTGGGGTGGGTGGTGAGTTGCAACTGAATTGGTCTGTCTTAGAGTACTAAATGGATGATCATGAAGGATTAATAAACAACTGTTGGAACTGTTTTAAAATTTAATAAAAAGATATCACTCCCAGAAACCATGTTTGTGTGTGTATTGAATAGAATATTGAATAGAATCCCCCCCCTAATTCTAATAAGTCCAATTATACTGCAAAATGCAACATCATTGATAAAATAAAAATGTTGTGATTTTAACGATGTAAAAATTGATTGACTATGAAAACATTGCACCATTACAGTTTTGTTTAAAGTTCACAATTATTCTCTCCTCGATAAAAATGAAATTGTCACTTTAAAATAAATATTTCCCGTTAGATTTCTAAGTCCGATTCACCATGTGTGGAACCAGGAAATGGACATTTTATAACTGTTACATTTGATTAAATAGGAACAAAATGCATCACATAATGTTTTCCATTAACCAGGAAGTGGACTAAAAGAAAGAAACATCTTGTTGTGAAATTTTAGTACAGGTTATGACATGTAATTACATTAATCACATACTATAGTACTGTACAGTGCAGAGTGTGTTGTCTAAAATTATAGCGTGGCAACATTTTAAAAGCGTGAAACTGGTAATATTGACTGCATAAAAAGGCAATGTTTTAAAAAAGCTATATTAGAGTGCCACCTTTAAATTGACTACAGGACATAACTGTACTATCCACTGGATAGTGCAAAGGGAATTCACTTTTGCCATCTGGCGGATATGCGAAGAACGGCACCAAAACAAATCAGAATCCAGATAAATCAAGGAAATCAATAAAGGTAATCACAGGTGTGATTGGTGTGATTGGCAGAGTTCACAGCAGCGTTCAAGGAAGAATAACAAGTGAATCCCGCATGGAATACAGCAGATTTTATGAAAACGGCTCTGAGACATGATCAGATAACGGACCTTCTATAGGTTACATTAGTTCAAAAGGAATTTACATCATCCCTTAAAGTGATGTCACATCCTTTTGAACTAATGTAACCTACTGCACCGACACACTTTATTCGAGCAAATACCCGGTATGTACCTGGCAGATACCTGGAATGCGCCACTCCTCACCTCTGACAAGCCCCGTTGCATTTGCCTTCCCAGCCTGGGCTCATGCCTGGCTGACGGGCGGCTGATCTGTTAAATGATAATGATTAGGATTTAATAGGCTGCAATGCTTCGCGTGTCTACCAGGTGGCATAAATTCATGAATTGTAATGCAGTATATATATATGTACTGTGCAGTATTGCAGCCAGCGGGAATAAAATGCTTCAATCCCTGCTGGAAAATAACTCAATGCACTCGGGCAGAAAACAGTCACAAACCTCAATACACCCGGGTATACCCGAATTCGTGGGACTAGCCGAGCTCGAATAAAGTGTGTCGCCAGTGTATCACATGGTACAGTAACCAATGGGATAACAGTTATTTTGCCCATTACTGCACTGTATGTGTTGCAATAGGATTGGTACTGCAGGCCAGCGGGGACCCCCGGTTACCCACGGGAACAACCTGAGGCCCCCGGACACCCACAGGGAACTCATGAGGACCCCTCGACACCCACAGGGAACACACACAGGGGCCTGCCAAGGGCCCCCAGACACCCATGGTGAAAACCCGATGGCCCCCAGACACCCGTGAGGAATTCCCAAGGATCCCCAGAAACCTACGGGGACCACCTGGGGACCCCTGTGGGGCCCTAGGACACCCACGGTGACCATCTGGTGGCACACAGACATTGACAGGGATCACACAGGGACCCCCACTAGCCTCTGGTATCAATCTTGTGTATAAATATTAAATTATGGTTTTATGTGGGAGCACAGTACATATTACATACAGATTCAGCAACAAGTATTAGAACTCTGCCTGGGTAGATTCTGGAGTAGTCTCACAGTAAATGCCTCAACGTTGCTGCAACATTGCCTCAACATTTCTGTAATATTCTTAAGGGCCCATAGGATTAACACAGCAGGGTGTCCCTGCAAACTGAATGGGACTGCAGAAACCCCCTGCTGTGTTAATCCGATGGGCCATTAAGAATCTCACAGAAATGTTGAGGCAATGTTGAGGCATTTACTGTGAGACTGCCCCAGAATCACCCAGGAATTTCAAGGGTGTGTTCTAATACTGGTAGCTGCATCAGTATTGTAATGTTTCTTGGGGATAGAGGGTGGGAATGAAGGACCAAGTATCCACTTCACTCACCCCCTCTGCCCTCAATAAACCTGCTATTGTGCCTTAACCCCTTCATTGCCTTAGCGGCTATCCGCTAAGGTAATGAAGCTGCTTTAATTACATTTTTATTAATAGTGTGGTGGACCAGAGGGTCTCCTGAGATGAACCACATTGATTTCTACCTCAGGGACCCCCTGCTTCCCGAGTTACAGGCCCAGAAACGGGGGCCGGTATCTCCTTCATTAGCTGTGCGCAAGTGGAGAGATTATAGAGACTGTTACAAATGCGTTATTTACATCAGTTATGCATGTATATGATGGTTGCAGTACAGTACATGCATTGATAAGTGGGAAAAAGCCAGTGCTTCACTTTTACATTTTCGCTTTACATACATGCTCTGGTCCCATTGCGTACGTTAATGTGGGGTGTGCCTGTACACATAACACAGTATAATAAATTTTTTGAAGATTTTGGCCTTATTGTAAATTTTATGTTCTGTAAATTATTTCAACAGTGGGATTGCACAACTGTATGTTGAGCTATGTTACAGGCAAGTAGGGACACAACATATTTTATGTGACAAATTTACAGTAGATTGGGTTTCTAAATGGTTTCTGATAGCTTTATAGGTACTTTGAACTCTATTGTAATGAAATGTATGCTCTTGTAACTTAACCAGCTTTTCATAACAGTCTGATAGCTTGGCTGCATTATGAACTGTTTCTGAAGAAGCAGAGACATTGCAAGTAGAGAGAGACCTCAGCAGATATATTTTCTTTAATAAAAATGACAGTAGTGTCTCCTTCCTTGGGAAGGCGGTGCTACAAGGAGCCACCTGGCAGATAAACCCTATCAGGCACAGGGCTACATATGTTTGTAATATAAAAAAACCGTAATAAAACACTTGGATATATATATATAGCTTTAGTAGTTTTCATTATTCCTTTTTATGGGATATTTTGGGATATTTTGCAGCAGCACTGTTAATTAATCCTTTAAAAAGATCTGCAATGTTTTGAATGGGGACAATCAAGTCTGCTACAGTACAGTACTTCTATATATAATTTAAAACAAAATATATTTTGTATTTAGATAATTTTACTCGAATTCAAAATTATTGGGATTTATACTGTATCAAGAGCGCAATAGGAAATAAATCACTGTATTTTGGAGGATTTTTATATGTGCGGTACTAACAGACATTATCCCCATAATATTATGTCCATACAAGTACAACATGTTTTAAAATCTATTTTGAATTAGAAATCTGCTCTGCAATTGCAACTGTCTACAGTAAAGAAGTTGAAAAATTATAATTGTATTTGTCCCTTAATTTATACATAGTGGTTTTTAAAACGCTTATCACAGTCTTGTGAATGGATCTTTTGGGACGAGGGTATCCACTCCTTTAGTACCTTGCTTTAGTCAGCTTAGCGGAGTGGAAAAACGGCGGTGCATCTGCTGCTGAAGAAAAATGACCAATTCTGCCAGAAACTAGGTGCAAAAATGTATTAAAGGCACGTTTAAAAACAGTAAGAGAGCACTCTTACGCGTTTCGCGTGGTAACCCACGCTTTATCAAAGAGATAGTACAAACAACCGATCCAACATTTAAATACCCATAATTCCCTCCCTTCACCCATGACGCTGTATTGCTATGTCCAAAAGGAAACGTCATGCCCCTTCACTGACGTGGAGCCAATACACTCAGTATAATGCCAGCTGAACTGCATCACACACAAGTATATGGAGGTAAAGTACCCTCCTTCTTGTGACGTAACGGCCCGTCTGACCAATTGGACACTATCTCAGACGGATGCCGTAAGAATGTAAACAAAGCAGCTTGTAGGGTATACAATATAACCGAAGAGGGAAGGAAACATGGGTATACCAATGAAGACATATGACTTATTGGGGCAATGCTGTGAATTTCTAATTACCATATATAAGAAACAAATGTAATTCAAGAGCATTGACCCACATAATAAATCAAAGGATTAAAACACTATCAACAATATAGTGAAAACCAATAAAAGAACAATTACTGTAAATATATATCCTCACAATACTGAAAAATTACTAAAGTGCTGAAAACACTGAAATTGCAAGATCATAATAGCAAAAATGAATCATTAACTGAAGGAAAATCCGTTATTTCCTCCCCTGGCTTCAGAACCGAGAGGAACCTTTCCTCTGCCAGGTAAACTGAAGCCTTGTGGCTGGATACACTATCTGCACCTGTTTGCAGCAGACTTCCCAGGAAGCTTTCACGCCCTGCAACTGTTATCTTCGATCTTTGATGAACCTTATCAGGCCTGGAAGACGAACGAAATGAAACGTAACGCACGCCAGGTTTCAAATCCTTTGTCTCAATTTATTACTCATAGGGTAATGACTTTTATACAGAAAAAAAAAGATATTGGTTAGAGGCGTAACATAGGCGTATCCTAAGTGTAACATAGGCATATCCTAGTTGTATCTTGGGCGTAGCTTTGATTAGAGGCGTGATTTAGGGGCAGGACATATTAGTGGCGTGACTTTTGAGATGTGTCTTTTACAATATAAGCAATGTCTGACTACATAGCTTATTCATTGTATGTTATCAAAAGAGACCTTGAGTCTTAGCAACTATATTACACTATTTTGCTTCTTGCAGAGAACCATTCTATTATATTCTACTAAAACACCAGGAAATTGACATCACAAAAATATCTAGTAATATCCTGACCAGAAAGAAAGGAAATGCAATTTAGCAGAGACTGAGTGCGTTAGGAATTATATTTCAGCAAAAGGCTGACTACAGAATCTTAACTAGTTATGACCAGACAAAATGGAAGCTTAACATGAGTGTAGATTCTGGCCTGACATACTGGTCCTAACATTAACTAATTAAATAAATAAACAGGACAATGTATATATCATGTAAGGACATTTGTGGAGGAAAAATGGTACATGTTAGAAAAGCATCATTGAGTATTCTTTATCATTAATAATCTTTGTCAAAGATATTTAATTAATATACACTATTTCATAAAGCCACTATATAGAGCTCAGAAACTCCTAACCAGAGGAACCTTGTTTATATTTTTTTATTATTATTTAATTCATAAGCCCTGATCCAACCATATTGTAATTAAATATATAAGAACCCTAGGAAATGAAAGAGAGTGTGAGAAAAAGAAAGAGAAGAGGAGAGGAAGGGGGGGGGTGGGGTGGGGAATGGGGGGGAGTAAGGAAGAAGAGGAAGGGAAAAGAAAGAAGAGAGAGAAAAAGAAAAGAAAAAGAAAAAAAGGGAGTGAAAAAAGGGGGAGAGAAAAAAAGAAAAGAAAGATATTGAATAATATTGATATTATTTGATATTATTGCAGGAAATGTTGCAATTCCCAGTCAATATTAATGCCATGTGGGGCCAGGGTATCTAAAGAAAACATCCAAAACATTTCTCTTTTATTCAAGATATTCATTCTATCACCCCCTCGTTTCAAAATCTCAATGTGCTCAATAGCCACGAATCTGAAGTTTACAAGACCACCTTGGGGACATTCCAAAAAATGTCTTGAAACTGGATGTTTCACATCCTTTGTTCTAATAAACCTGACATGTTCCATCATTCGTTGTTTCAATGGTCTTATTGTTCTCCCAAAGTATCCCTTAGAGCACTTACACCATATGTAATAAATTACAAATTGTGTATTGCAATTTATAAAGGACCTACTGTAATCACATAAGGTTGTTTCATTTTATTAACAATAAGATTCTTATCAGGACAGGCATATCTACAAATTTTGCATGTGCCACATCTAAAAAAAAAATTTGTTTTATTTAGGGACACTCCTGAATCACAAGAGGAAAATAGGCTGGGGGATAGGTAGTTAGCCAAAGTTTTAGCTTTAGTAAAAACTGTTTTAGGACCCTGCTCAATTAATGGAAGAAGTTCGCTGTCAAGTTTTAAAACACCCCAATGCTTTCGAATGATATTTTTGACCTGTTGGGCCTGGTTACTAAATCTTGTTATGAAAAATGGAGTTCCATAATCACTAACAGGGTTATTGTGTTTATTTCCCTTTCTTTTCTTTTTAAGTGATTTGTCTCCACAAGTAGTGATAAGACTACCTCGATTCAATTGTAATGCATTTTCAAAAGCATTTTTTAGGGTCAACTCATCATACCCCCGGTCCCTTAGAGCAAGATTTTTGTGCGTTTGCATCAACGTTTTCTGTCCCATTCTTTTCCAGATTTCCCTGAATTAGCTCCGCCTTTATGCTCATTTCACGTCTCACATCTTCATGTCTCCACACAATGTCTGCACAGCGCTACCAAGCGACCCTATGAGTTTTACTGTATGCAGCTTCATCCCATAACATGAAGACGTGAACACGAGATGACCATACAGTAGAGATGGAGCTAATCTAAGGAGAATCCGGAAGAAAATGGGGCAGAACATGCAGATTCCAATGCCAAACGGTCTTGCTTTACAGCCACTAAAGCAGTACGCCAAGCAAGCGAATACATCTCTGGTGTGCCCTTCATTCCCCAAGATCTGTTCAGTGGAGAATACTGTATGTCTCTTGTCATGTTTTTCCTGGCAGTGCACATTGTTTTTACTTTAGATGTTAGTGAGTATTGGGGGCATTTGTGGCTCTTAATTATATTTTCTATTTTACTAAGAAAAGTATGTGCTTGTCTTTTTAACACGTCAGACTACACAAGATGTTTTCCACGTGCTCCCCCCTATATTGGAGACACTGTGTCCGTATGGGTACAATGGCCTACATAATGTAGTATTGTCCCAATATCAATCATCTATGGAACCAGGTATTACATATGATTAATAATCTCACATGAATATCGATCCCAAGAGACTCGTGGGTGACCCTCCTTGGTCTACTAATATGTGAGATTGCTTGCCCTACTCAAAAGTTTATATCACATATTTTAACGGCTGTGAGATGTGCGATATGGGGTTATTGAATGCACAGCACCACCTACCCTAACTGTAAAGATTAGGATTGTTGAGGTGTTATATATGGAGAGACTGATGGCATATTTTGTGACACTGTAGAGAAATTTGAGACAATCTGGTATCATTGGTTTCAGAAATATGGTCACTTTTGTGATCGCAATCCTGTCTTCCTTGTTTAAGATGATTATCCATGTACTCATGCAGCCAAATGTGTTGAAATGTGTTATGATGTGTCTGATCTGTAAACACAAGATGTTAATTTCTGTATTCATTCTTCCCCTGCCTCACCATTTTTTATTTCTATATTCCCTGCCTCATTCCCATTAACTGTAAAAATACAATAAAGATTGATAAATATTTTTAAAAGCATAAAATACATAAAAAAATAAATGAATACAGAGCAACATATAATCCTATTCCATAGCAAAATATTATATTTTGTACTATACATTTTGTATTTACAAATAGACTTGACTAGAAAATAGGCAGTAGTATCTTTTATTGTGTAGAGTAAAAGTCAGGCTAGACATTTATTGGTGCTAGCAGGATAACAAAGCCAGGTTTTGTCTTTTGCCATTATTTTTCATGACAGACAGACACCAAAGGATTAACCGGTTGAAAATAGCTGTATGGATAATCTAGTTCCATTGTGTTCGGGTAATTTAGACTTTGCTGTCTGCACTGCTGTATCCCTTGAGAAATAAACCAATTTGATATTCTTTCAGCATAATGAATGAAATGTGAAATTGGTTTTATGCAAGTTAAGTGGCCTTATGTTTTCTACCTGTCACAAGCATGTTATAGAGAATAAAGGACTTCTATTTTACTTCAGTGCAATTGTTTTGCAGAGCTATAAATATACCCCCTTATGAGTACAGTTAAATATTGTCATGGGACCACTTTATTTAAACAAGTTGCCTACCCATCTCAAGTATGCTTCCATACTCAGTTACCACATACTAAACAGCAAGGAAAATACAGGGAAAGCATTGCTGTACCATTTACTAGAGTGAACACTTATCTCCATGAATACCCATATTGATAATGATCTCAGTTTAATTTGATATTAGATATTATAGCACTGTGTTCTTTGTATGTGAAAAATGGTTTTGCACATAATATGTTTATTATATCTGTTTGTGGAGGTCACACTTTGTACAACTGAACTGTCAACAAGTTAAACATAAATAATAAACCCCATTTTTCTTTTTGATTATAAATACATATTTAAAAAATACTTTAAGTTGCTTTTTTGGATTGGAGAATGGTGTAGTTATGTTTATACTGTATTTATTTGCAGTTTAAAAAAAAACAAAAAACAGATACAGATTCTGCTGCCAATTCTGACCCTGCGTGTGAGGAAAATCCACATGCATCTCGCAAACACTCTGCAGCATAGTCCATAGATGCAGTAATGGCCCATCGGACTAACACAGCAGGGATCCCTGTGTTTGAATGGGACTTGCAGCCTGGTGGGATTCACACAGCGTGAGTCCATTCAAATGCAGGGACTGTATTAATCCGATGGGCCATTATAGCATCTATGGACTATGCTGAGGATTTTCCCGACATGTTCATGGAATTCATCAGAATCTTGGCCAAAACAGGCAGTTTCATCTGTAAAATAAACAAATTAGCAAAAAAAATATTACCTAAATATGTGTAAATTTGGTATGGACACTAGTGCATATGATTAGATATAAATGCTAATAACATTTTCCTACCTTTAAAAATACATGTACTGTAGTATGGTTCTTTAATTTGAAAAGAAAAAAAATATTTTTATTTTAGACAGAGGATTTGTAAATGGTTTAGGCCAGCGTTTCCCAAACTTTTTTTTCCGTGACCCGGTTATTTTTGAACTTCTCCTTCGTGACCCACTAAATTTTTTATCGTCTATAGGTAAAATAAAACCGTTATGAATGTCCATACAGATTTCATATATTCTCCCAATCCCCTCTATTCTCTCTCTCCCCCCCATTCTCTCTCTGACCTGCACAGACGCACACAGTCACTGACCTACAGACACTCACACAGACAGACCAAACACACACAGCCACTGCTGGCCTTCACAGACACACACACAGCCACTGATACACACAGTGGCTGTGGCTGATACACACACACACAGATCCATACACACACAGATCCATACACATACACAGATACATACATACACAGATACATACATACACAGATACATACACACACACACACACACACACACACACACACACACACACACACACACACACACACACACACACACACACACACACACACACACACACACACACACACACACACACACACACACACACACACACACACACACACACACACACACACACACACACACACACACACACACACACACACACATCCATACACACACAGATCCATACACACACAGATCCATACACACACAGATCCATACACACACAGATACATACATACACAGATACATACATACACAGATACATACACAGATACATACATACATATACACACACACACACACACACACACACACACACACACACACACACACACACATACACACACACACACACACACACACACACACACACACACACACACACACACACACACACACACACACACACACACACACACACACACACACACACACACACACACACACACACACAAACACACACACACACACACACACACACACATCCATACACACACAGATCCATACACACACAGATCCATACACACACAGATCCATACACACACAGATCCATACATACACAGATACATACATACACAGATACATACACAGATACATACATACATATACACACACACACAGATACATACACACACTCTCCCCCATACACACACACAGATATATACACACACAGATACATACATACACACACAGATACATACATACATATACACACACACAGACACAAAGATACATACACACACTCTCCCCCATACATACACACACAGATATATACACATACACATACACAGATACATACACATACACAGATACATACATACATACATATACACACACACACACACACAAAGATACATACACACACTCTCCCCCATACACACACGCACAGATACATACACACACAGATACATACACACACAGATACATACACACACACACACAGATACATACACACACAGATACATACACACACACTCTCTCCCCTATACACACACAGATACATACATACACACAGATACATACATACACACAGATACATACATACACACAGATACACACATACACACACACAGATACACACACACACAGATACACACACACAGATACACACACAGATACACTTCCCTATATACACACACACACACAATTTATTACAGAGGTAGCGTCGGATGTGAGTGACTGGAGAGGGGGGGGCGGGGGAGAGAGGAAAGGCCAAGCGATCCGAGCAGGCAGCTCCACGCCTCCCTCTGCCCGCCAGCGACCGCGCAGCCACCACTGCGCCTATCTCCCGCACCAAGGGGACTGAGGGGAAGGGAGCGCCAGGAACGGAGGCACAGGTGTGCCCCCGCTACCACTTCCTACCTCATGCCGGGCATCGTGTCCTGTGGGGGGACGGAGCATGTCATGGGCGGCAACATCATGATACGGGGCTGCAGTAGGAGCCCGAGTCAGCGAATCACTGTTGACACCCCAGCGATAGCAGCCTGCACCACTTCAGCACCGTCCCGCACCTCACCTCGGGCCGCCGCAAGGAGGGAGGGGGGGGCCGCCGCAAGGAGGGAGGGGGGCCGCCGCAAGGAGGGAGGGGGGACCGCTGCAAGGAGGGAAGGGGGGCCGCCGTGCAGCCAGGCTCGCTGCGACCCGGCAATTTTGCTTCCGTGACCCGGTGCCGGGTCGTGACCCACCATTTGGGAAACGCTGGTTTAGGCAATAAGGTTTACTTACTTCTCGCAAACACTCTGCAGCATAGTCCATAGATGCAGTAATGGCCCATCGGACTAACACAGCAGGGATCCCTGTGTTTGAATGGGACTTGCAGCCTGGTGGGATTCACACAGCGTGAGTCCATTCAAATGCAGGGACTGTATTAATCCGATGGGCCATTATAGCATCTATGGACTATGCTGAGGATTTTCCCGACATGTTCATGGAATTCATCAGAATCTTGGCCAAAACAGGCAGTTTCATCTGTAAAATAAACAAATTAGCAAAAAAAATATTACCTAAATATGTGTAAATTTGGTATGGACACTAGTGCATATGATTAGATATAAATGCTAATAACATTTTCCTACCTTTAAAAATACATGTACTGTAGTATGGTTCTTTAATTTGAAAAGAAAAAAAATATTTTTATTTTAGACAGAGGATTTGTAAATGGTTTAGGCCAGCGTTTCCCAAACTTTTTTTTCCGTGACCCGGTTATTTTTGAACTTCTCCTTCGTGACCCACTAAATTTTTTATCGTCTATAGGTAAAATAAAACCGTTATGAATGTCCATACAGATTTCATATATTCTCCCAATCCCCTCTATTCTCTCTCTCCCCCCCATTCTCTCTCTGACCTGCACAGACGCACACAGTCACTGACCTACAGACACTCACACAGACAGACCAAACACACACAGCCACTGCTGGCCTTCACAGACACACACACAGCCACTGATACACACAGTGGCTGTGGCTGATACACACACACACAGATCCATACACACACAGATCCATACACATACACAGATACATACATACACAGATACATACATACACAGATACATACACACACACACACACACACACACACACACACACACACACACACACACACACACACACACACACACACACACACACACACACACACACACACACACACACACACACACACACACACACACACACACACACACACACACACACACACACACATCCATACACACACAGATCCATACACACACAGATCCATACACACACAGATCCATACACACACAGATCCATACATACACAGATACATACATACACAGATACATACACAGATACATACATACATATACACACACACACACACACACACACACACACACACACACACACACACACACACACACACATACACACACACACACACACACACACACACACACACACACACACACACACACACACAAACACACACACACACACACACACACACATCCATACACACACAGATCCATACACACACAGATCCATACACACACAGATCCATACACACACAGATCCATACATACAC
The DNA here is from genome assembly GCF_040206685.1 of Ascaphus truei. NCBI lineage: Eukaryota > Metazoa > Chordata > Amphibia > Anura > Ascaphidae > Ascaphus > Ascaphus truei. The sequence goes on along the minus strand of NC_134487.1, from coordinate 252,433,415 downwards.
AGATACATACATACACAGATACATACACAGATACATACATACATATACACACACACACAGATACATACACACACTCTCCCCCATACACACACACAGATATATACACACACAGATACATACATACACACACAGATATATACACATACACATACACAGATACATACACATACACAGATACATACATACATACATATACACACACACACACACACAAAGATACATACACACACTCTCCCCCATACACACACGCACAGATACATACACACACAGATACATACACACACAGATACATACACACACACACACAGATACATACACACACAGATACATACACACACACTCTCTCCCCTATACACACACAGATACATACATACACACAGATACATACATACACACAGATACATACATACACACAGATACACACATACACACACACAGATACACACACACACAGATACACACACACAGATACACACACAGATACACTTCCCTATATACACACACACACACAATTTATTACAGAGGTAGCGTCGGATGTGAGTGACTGGAGAGGGGGGGGGCGGGGGAGAGAGGAAAGGCCAAGCGATCCGAGCAGGCAGCTCCACGCCTCCCTCTGCCCGCCAGCGACCGCGCAGCCACCACTGCGCCTATCTCCCGCACCAAGGGGACTGAGGGGAAGGGAGCGCCAGGAACGGAGGCACAGGTGTGCCCCCGCTACCACTTCCTACCTCATGCCGGGCATCGTGTCCTGTGGGGGGACGGAGCATGTCATGGGCGGCAACATCATGATACGGGGCTGCAGTAGGAGCCCGAGTCAGCGAATCACTGTTGACACCCCAGCGATAGCTGCCTGCACCACTTCAGCACCGTCCCGCACCTCACCTCGGGCCGCCGCAAGGAGGGAGGGGGGGCCGCCGCAAGGAGGGAGGGGGGCCGCCGCAAGGAGGGAGGGGGGACCGCTGCAAGGAGGGAAGGGGGGCCGCCGTGCAGCCAGGCTCGCTGCGACCCGGCAATTTTGCTTCCGTGACCCGGTGCCGGGTCGTGACCCACCATTTGGGAAACGCTGGTTTAGGCAATAAGGTTTACTTACTTATATAATTTTTTAAAGATCGTATTATGGATTTTGAATGTTCACATAAAGAGTATATAAGAAAGTTGCAGGTTTTTTTTAACAAAGACAACATTATTGTAATTTTAATGGATCGATTTAACTGGCAAGTATATTGTCCATTTTGTCAATATTAGATATTTTGATGGTTACAAGTAATGCTTGATCGTCCCCATTAGGTGAAATCGTCCATTTCTTTTCTCGATCATATAAGAGTGTAATAAACTTTCTCTGTACATTTAGCAGTATATGTTTTAACTTTTAGAAAGTAATTAAGAGCAAAAAAGAAAAAAAGATGAGTGAAAGAACCAACATAAATCATAACATCATACAGTTTATAACATGCAACTACAACAAAGAACTTATATTGCACCAATAAGGTGTATATGAGTTCCTGCTCCAACCTTAGTAGCATTACCTGTATGGACCAACCAACTCTGAAGACTAGATGAACCTACACCCCAACTACCTACCTCCAATACCTGCCCCAACCAGAGTACATGTCCCAATACCATTATCAGTATGGACCGATCAACCAACTCTGAAAACTAGATGAACCTACATCTGAGCTACATGATCAACTCAAACATCTAGTACAGCACACCCCTTGTATCAAAAATGGTTCACTGCCACCCAATTTTAAAGGTGTCCAATCAAGCTAAATATAAATTAACACAAGTTTATATAAGTACTGTACAACCATAAAGTAGAACCGTCATTCCCAAATGATCCGCATATCCGTTCCATAGACCACACATGCACCGACATTAAAAGATCTGCATATGCATTTCATAGACCACGCATGTGCATACTGTACTTTAAACATGTATTGGCAGGCACATACCTGTTTTGAAATTAAAATTGCTGTTGAATGAAACGCATAACCTATGTGTTCAATAGACACGTGTGCGCATAAACAAAGCATAGACACAACCCCTGGAGCCTTTATGTCTCAAGTGCAGTATAGTCACATATTTTTGGCTAAACTACATGTAAACAGAAAGAAGAGGATTATAAAACTGTTATACTGTTTAAAATAACTTTAAAGAATATATTATAATAAATTATACATTATAATAAATTATAATAAATCTAAAGCATTAAGGTTCCCCTGAGAATCTGTGCTTAGTGCTTACAGCGTAGCTACTGTAGCTATGAAGTGGCCTAATAGAAGCTACACTCAATACAGGTATCTCACCTATTGTTAAGCTTCCTGAAAACCGAAAAAAGGGGATTATAAAACTGTTATACAGTTTAACATAATCTGACGGAATACATTAATACATTAAGGTTCCCCTGAGAATCTGTACTTCTAATTTTCTGTTTACAGCTTAGCTACAATAGCTGTGAATTGGCTAGCTGGAAGCTACACACAATATGATTAACTCTCCTTTTGTTAAGGAACCTGAAAACTGGAAAAAGGGGATTATAAAACTGTTCTATTATGTAGAGACGAATAAGAAGGAACCTTGCATAACTCGCAAAATACTGTATGAATAGGTGTGTGCTACCTGGGAGATGAGGTAGAAACCAGAATATTGCCAGTGGGTACAGTACATAGAAAAATAAATCCCATTAATAGTGCACTGCGTCAAACAAATTGCAGAGAGATTTTAGTAGATAATATATAGGCTCATAGCCTCTGTCTTTGATACTCTACTCAAACCACTCTTAGCTGCCTCTCCTTCCTCCATCTCCGTTCAGGACTTTGCTGACTATTTTAAGGAAAAGGTGGAATCCATACGGCAGAACATCTCCTCTGTTTCTTCCTCCCATCCTATACCTCTTCCTAACTCTCCTCCTGCCTTCCTTGACTCTTTTTCCACTGTCTCAGAGGAGGATGTGTCGCTGTTGATCGCCTCTTCTCCCTCTACCACTTGCCCTCTTGGCCCCATTCCCTCCCATCTCCTAAAACCTCTTGCTCCTACTACAATCCCTACGCTCACACACATTTTTAACTCCTCCCTCTGCTCTGGAACCTTTCCATCCTCCTTCAAATATGCAACAGTCATACCATTACTCAAAAACAGCAAGCTTGACCCTACCTGTCTTTCTAACTATCGACCTGTCTCCCTCCTGCCTTTTGCCTCAAAACTCCTTGAACGTCTTGTATTCTCTCGCTTGCTCCATTTTCTCAACACCTATTCTCTCCTAGACCCTCTACAATCTGGCTTCCGCACTGCTCACTCCACGGAAACAGCCCTCACTAAAATAACTGACGACCTCCATGCTGCCAAAGACAGAGGTCATTACACTCTGCTCATATTACTCGACTTCTCTGCAGCATTTGACACAGTGGACCACCCTATTCTCCTCCACATTCTCCATACTCTTGGTATTCGGAACAGAGCTCTATCCTGGATCTCATCCTACCTCTCCCATCGTACTTTCAGTGTCTCTTCTGCTAACACCTCCTCCTCCTCTATTGATCTCTCTGTGGGGGTACCCCAGGGCTCTGTCCTGGGACCTCTTCTATTTTCTCTGTACACACTCTCTCTAGGTGACCTAATAACATCTTTTGGGTTTAAATTATCACCTCTATGCCGACGACACACAAATATACTTATCAACACCTGACCTTACACCTGCTGTACAAACCAAAGTTTCTTAATGTCTCTCTGCTATATCATCCTGGATGGCCCTCCAACGCCTTAAACTCAACATGGCTAAAACAGAGCTCCTCATACTTCCTCCCAAACCTGGCCCTACTACCTCCTTCCACATTACTGTTGGAACTACAATCATTCACCCAGTAGCCCAAGCACGCTGCCTAGGGGTCACACTCGACTCCTCTCTCACATTCGCCCCTCACATTCAAAACATTTCTAAAACTTGTTGCTTTTTCCTCCGCAATATAACAAAGATACGCCCTTTCCTCTGTTGCTTGACTGCTAAAACTCTGACTCAGGCCCTCATTCTCTCCCGTCTTGATTACTATAACCTCTTGCTGTCCGGCCTTCCTGCCTCTCACCTGTCTCCCCTACAATCTTACTAAATGCTGCTGCCAGAATCACTCTACTCTTTCCTAGATCTGTCTCAGCATCTCCCCTCATGAAATCCCTCTCCTGGCTTCCGATCAAATCCCGCATCTCACACTCCATTCTTCTCCTCACTTTTAAAGCTTTACATTCTTCTGCCCCTCCTTACATCTCATCCCTAATTTCTCGTTATGCACCATCCAGACTCTTGCGTTCTTCTCAAGGATGTCTTCTTTCTACCCCCTTTGTATATAAAGCCCTCTCCCGCCTTAAACCTTTTTCACTGACTGCCCCACACCTCTGGAATGCCCTTCCCCTCAGTACCCGACTTGCACCCTCTCTATCCACCTTTAAGACCCACCTTAAGACACACTTGCTTAAAGAAGCATATGAATAGCACTGTGGATATTCTGAACACATGATACATAAAGCTTGGCCCCCTGCAGACGAACTTACCAGAACTCCCTCCTACTTTCTCTGTACGTTCTACCTACCTACCAAATAGACTGTAAGCTCCTTGGGGCAGGGACTCCTCTTCCAAAATGTTACTTTTATGTCTAAAGCACTTATTCCCATGATCTGTTATTGATATTATCTGTTATTTATTTGATTACCACATGTATTACTACTGTGAAGCGCTATGTACATTAATGGCGCTATATAAATAAAAACATACAATACAATACAATAGATGCATGGTCTATGGAACGCATATTAGAGTCATTTGGGAATGACAGTTCTGCTATACGGTTATATAGTACAGTATATAAACCTGTGTAAATTTATACGGTAAGGAACAATCGCGCCCAGGTTCTCCCACTATGAAACTCCGGGAGGGTCAGGAGGTGGCAAAGCACCAAAGTGCAAAATGCCTTGAGGTCACGCAAAGGTCATACAATTTTCTATAGCAGTGTCAGCAGTGTGAGGTGGGAGAGTGCCATCCATCTCACAGATGGTGAACTCTGGAGCTTTATTCCCATCGTTCCACTTCCTGAGCCCTAGCCTACCACCGTGCTATTATTTACAATTTAGCACGTTTTTTCATTGTTATTTTTGCCGTGCCACAATAGCGTGGTAATTGCTGGCTTTGTCATTATGTGTTTTTAAATTTTAGGAGCTTTTGTTCCAATGTGTCTTTTTTTTGTATATAATGCATTTTATATTCGTGTATTATGCATATTGTTGTACTTTTTCCTCAACTACATAAATATATTTATACATATAAATCTATTGATTTCCATTGCGCTGATTTGTTTTATTTTTCTACCATGTAAATTTATATTTACCTTCATTAGACCCCTTGAAAATTTGATGGCAGTGACCATTTGTTTACGCATCGGGTGGGCTGTACGTAGATGCTCTAGTCGATCATATAGTTTGTATGTATATTCATATTTGTCATGGGAGACCAGTATTTAACACCTTTACTTTCCAGGATAAATTCACAAGGCAGAACAAGGTAGTGGAATAAAATGAGGTTTATTCTGGTGAGACCAGCCGACACACAATGATGTACAAAATACAAGAACTACACACTTAACCAGGGGTCTGGGGGGTTTCTCTAGCCTGAACCTGCTTCAGAAGGCTTACCCTGTCTGATCCATGTCCAGAAACTTCACGGTACCCTTTTTGGGAAGGTACCTGATTATACCCGCTAACCGCGCGCAAGGCAAAATCTGGAACTTGGCTGCAATCTCAGAAGTTGTCCTCAGCTAGGCCAGGCTTCTCCCGCAACTCGGTGCCGAGTGCTTTGCTATTCGGAGCAAAGCACTTTTGAAAAGCCTACCAGAGTTCACAGGACAAAGGTCAAGATCGTCTGTTTCTCTGATCGGCCAGTCTCCTTACATATACCTCACTGTACTATGTTCAACATGGGGAAGGGGCAGGCGACCAATCAGAGAACGGATCATAGCTGTACCAGCCAATCAGAGCTGGGTGCTCATCTTTCTGTACGCATCAGAGGAGGTGGTGTGTCAGAATGCCGGCAAGTTGGAAATTCGAACTGGCCAATGGGAATCCTACCAGCAACAGATTCCCAATGCCTGCCCCATACCTCCTGCTGGGTAGACTCCACCGAGTCTGGGTGAGCAGGTTTCTCCCCCGCGGGGATCCCTTGTTCCCAGACCCGGTACTCGGCCCTTCCATGCTCACCAAACGTTCTGACACCTCTCGACTTCCCTTCTCCTCTTTGATCCCTGATATCTATGCAGACATCCTGACTACCTCTCAGATTTGGCCAAAGGGTTGACTTGAATGACTCTTCATCAAGAAAATATATAGTATTGCACTGTGTATTTTTGTCACATTGGAAGTAGCTTTGGGCATCTTTGTTTGTTTTTTGTTGTATATACAGTAGAGGCAACTCTTATTCTAACAAAAACCAATGGCAATTCCCCCAAAAACCCAGGAAACATCCAGGTACATTCTGAATACATGCCTTAAACTTTCCTTAAACTAGCCCCAGCATTTCTGCATTGATTAATGGCCTATCAGATTAACAGCGGGGGTCCCTGGCAGTCACATTCAAACTGAATGGGACTGCCAGGGATCCCTGCTGTGTTAATCCTATGGGTCGTTAGTCAATGCAGAAATGCCTTAAACGTGCCTCAAACTAGCCCAGAACATACCCAGCACATACCCAGCACATACCCAGAATGTAACCCGGCTAGTTTACGGCAAATAATAGAATAAACGTTGCCGCTACTGTATTTAGCCACCCCCACTAGAACTCCTTTTGACACACACACACACACACACACACACACACACACACACACACACACACACACACACACACACACACACACACACACACACACACACACACACACACACACACACACACACACACACACACACACACACACACACACACACACACACACGTCAAAAGGAGTTCTAGTGGCGGTAGCTAAATATATACAACAAAAAACAAACAAAGATGCCCAAAGCTGCTTCCAATGTGACAAAAATACACAGTGCAATACCTATATATTCTATTGATAAAGAGTCATTCAGTTCAACCCTTTGGGCAAATCTGAGAGGTAATCAGGATGTCTAAATAGAGATCAGGGATCAAAGAGGAGAAGGGTTCGAGATGTGTCAGAACATTTGGTGAGCGGGGAAGGGCGGAGTAACGGGTCTAGGAACAAGGGCTCCACGCGGAATATATATATATATCCAATAAAGAATATCACTTGTGATCACATTCACATGTCTGATACACTGTGTGCTCATTTGCATGTCATTTCACAGAATCCCTTGCTGCAGTGGGAGCACTGTATGCTATTTGATAATGGTGGGAAGGCAGGGGTGCAGACATTTCTAAGACATGTGAATGTGCTCACAAGTGATATTCTTTATTGGCTATATGCTAACGGTGGAGGTTTTTTGTTGCCTTTTTAACCCATCATAACTTAAAATGTAAATATATATATATACAGCTTAACCCCGTTATAGCGCAGTCCTCGAGGGCCACCCACGATCACCGCATTATAAACGGGGCCACAGAAAAAAAATGGCCGCCAAAAAGTTTTTTTTTTTTGTGGTGGTACCGTGTCCGCCGGAGGGGGAAAGCTGAGAACTGCCCCACCAGCATTCCCAGACCCGGTGGGGCAGCGACAACAGCACACAGCACTTACCCAGCATCTGGCAGCTCTTCTCCCTATCTCTGCTTCCTGCTTCTGCTTCCGTCTTGCGAGAGCAAGCTCCCTTAAAGAGACAGTGTGTCTCTGTGTGTGTGTCAGTGTGTCAGTGTTTGTGTGTGCAGTGTGCTGTGAGTGTGTGCAGTGTACTGTGAGTGTGTGCAGTGTGCTGTGAATGTATGCAGTGTGCAGTGAGTGTGTGCAGTGTGTGTGCAAAATAAATAAATATATATATATACACTGTAAATATTTTTTAAATTCGGGGTCCACGCTCAAACCGCGTTATAAGCGGATCCACGTTATAGCGGATCACACTATAACGAGGTTGAGCTGCATATATATATATATTGGAGTGGGGGTGCTAGGCAGGACCCCTGACCCATGGTTCACGTAACTATGCTACCCTGAACTTGTGCAACTAATCTTTTTGGACTGTGACATTTCATTCATTTTTTTCATTAGGGATACTGACATTAAACACCTGGTTATTTAATAGGCGCTCATCAGGCATTTTCCTATATATGCTATTTACACACTTTATTGCTCTATACATCTAGGGATTTCAATCCATCTAACCACCTGTTCCTACAAGTGACATACTCACTCTGCTGGTATTGGCTATATACACTGCATGCTCATGTAGATGTGGGACGCTCTGAGACTGTCATTAATATTTTGATCAGTCTATCTTTTGGTGTGTAGTGTGTATTACTTAGCTTTGTATAGGTGCCTGAGAACCCATTAACCTGCTGTGATTTACTTTGATTTACCCTAGTGTCTTTTGAGTCACCATCCTTTTCATGTTTAGGGTTGACAATTTGAATCGTTCCCTAGTGTTGTTCACTTGTGTTTAAGGGTAGCACCTGTGACAGGGGTCCAAGTCTCTTTTTTAAGTGTTTTTAATAATGTACTGATTATCCATCCTTTTTTGCACTGTGTCAAAATAAATAAACTAAATATATCAATTGCATACCTGAGTGCTCCCATACGGGTTACTTTTTTCTCTTTTCACTCATATTATTTATAACCCGTGAGCACCGCCAAACCTTACTTATGTAAAGTAAACAACATATTTTCTTTGGCTTATGGTGGCTTGAATTTTGCATAAGTAGATGCAAGGTTTTTCTTTCCCACCCCTCCCCCCATTTTCCCACCCGCTTTTTGAATATATATATATATATATAGCAACTGTAAATATTACTGTATGTTCATTTGCATGTCTTAGACAGGTCTGCAACCCTGTCTTTCCCCATTATCGCCCAGCATACAGCGCTTCCACGGCAGCAAGGGATTCTGGGAAATGACATGCAAAATAGCACTCAGTGCCACCTTTTGTCTCAAGCTCGTTTTACACAAGAAAATCCTCAAGCCAATGCATGCTGTTTTAAACACAGCTTTTAGACAGAGGCTGGGATGAGATGCAAAGCCATTGAACCCACTCACAGACATGTTTCAACCTTGATGGGTATCAGTAATATATATATATATATATATATATATATATGCAAATATAACTGTATGCTCATCTGCATGTCTTAGGCAGGTCTGCAACCCCGCCTTTCCCCATTATCACCCAGCATACAGCACTTCCACTGCAGCAAGAGATTCTGGGAAATGACATACAAATGAGCACACAGTGTCACTTTTTGCCTCAATAACCATTATTAACATGGTTCCCTATAGGCTTAAGCTTGCTGCATGGTCACAGCTTTGAGCACAGCCAGGGTTAAGGTGCATACCCAGAAAACCACCCACAAACAGCTGTTTCGACCTTGATAGGTCTCATCAGTGTGGGGTTGATTTTACTGGGAATGCAAGAGAGGCTATGGGATAGGCTAAACCATAATACTGAGTTAAGTTATGGTGAGTAAAAAAAGTGACAAAAACCCTCCACAGGAAAGCAAATATGCAAATATAACTGTATGCTCATCTGCATGTCTTAGGCAGGTCTGCAACCCTGCCTTTCCCCATTATCACCCAGCATACAGCACTTCCACTGCAGCAAAGGATTCTGGGAAATGACATGCAAATGAGCACACAGTGTCACTTTTTGCCTCAATAACCATTATTAACATGGTTCCCTATAGGCTTAAACTTGCTGCATGGTCACAGCTTTGAGCACAGCCAGGGTTAAGGTGCATACCCAGAAAACCACCCACAGACAGCTGTTTCGACCTTCATGGGTCTCATCAGTGTGGGGTTGATTTTACTGGGAATGCAAGAGAGGCTATGGGATAGGCTAAATAATAGTAATATATATATATATACCACAAATATGCCATATAGCATAATTATTTTTGAAATTATTTTATAGTTTAATGTTAAACAATGAAGATAGTCTTTAAAAAACAAACTCACAAGTGGAGCTAGATAAAAAGCATTGAGAGTAAATAAATCTCAAATGAGATGATACTCCTCTGCAGCTGATGCCTCTGCCAGCAGAGTCCTTGGATATCAACCAGGTGTTCTTTGGGGAACGAAAAATCCTTCTGCTGAATCTGCTGAGTCTCCTCAAACAAGATTGCAACAAGCAGAGTGCCAGAGAAACAAATGTAGCAGATTGCTACTATGTAACAGTCACATATACCACTAAGTCTTTCCAGTTTAGCTTGTGTGCCGATACACTAAGCTCACGTAGTGCGGGGAGGAGAGTGACGCCATGCGTCATAGCTTGCCGTCCTTATGCATTTCGTTACAAACGTAACTTTGTTAGAGGTTGCAGCACAGTGAGATCAGATGTCATTTAAAGCCTACACTGGCGACACACTTTATCGCAGTGCGGCCAGATCCGCAAGCCGGGAGATTTCCCGGCTTGCTAGTGGCCGCCCCTCGGCGTGCCGCGCGTCATAGACGCGCGGTCACGCGTCATCGGGAGCCTGCGCCCCCTGCACGCGTGTCCAAGGGCTCCCCGAGGGAGCCCTGGTGTCCCGCGATCGCGGGACAGCGGCAGGGGGTTCCGGGGGACCCGGCGGACCCGGCAGCGGTAGGGAGAGCGCCCCGATCGGAGGGCGCTCTTCCGCTGCTTCGGCGCGCGCCCGTCACACTCGGGCGCGCGCCAGGCTACTGCTGCGGCACAGAACGGGCAAATGCTCGAATAAACTGTGCCGCAGCAATACACACACAACTTACTATTACTACAATTTGTGATACATGCCAATTTTTTTCTTAGATGCTGTTGGGATGTGGTGTATCCTTTGAGAGGCTGCAGTCGAGTCACAGTATTTGTCTATATACTATCATTGGACTGTCTTTTTTGAAAGGACACACATTTGGTCATTTTTATGTTTTTTACTTGTGCTTTACTAATATTTGCCATTGTTATTTATATTTTCAGGTCAGTATAATATTGGTGTGACCTATTTGCTGTATATTATAGGTATTTCGTATAGCACATCTAATTAATATTATTTATATATTTTTTTGTCCGCACCCTTAGTTTATGTGTTACCTTTCTACTGGGTTTTATTAATCAATCTATTGTTATTATTAGTTTAGTGTACAGTGGCGGCCGCCTTTAGCCTCGTGCGGCCGTAGCGGCGCAACTCTGATAACCGCGGACAGATGTATTTTTTTTCCCGGAGTATATTGTGGTGTTTTAGCGCTCGTAATATTAGCATTTTATTATCGCTGTCTACAATACTGCAATACCGTCTAAAAACTCAGGGGGCGTTCGCGAGGTGTTGTCTTCGAAGTCTAATACTTTAGCAGTTTAACCTACATCAGTACATAGTCTGCGTGTGCGCGTGCAGTAATTGTAAATTTGCATATTTATACTGTACATGTATTTGCCGTGCTGTACAGTATGTCTCATTTGAAAATTGTTGAAACGCATAGGCGTGTGCTGTAACAGTATCACATTTCGGCATATACAGCGCTCTCCCCTCACTCACCCCTGCACACACACAGGATAATTTACTGCACTGCAGTATTTCAACTTCTTATCTTATCTTATCTACAGTGCAGTACACCTCTCCCACACCATTCCTGCTTGCTTGCGAAGTTCAAGAGTGATTTTTATTTTTATTTTCTCCACAAACCTGCTTAGACCAACTTGATCTGTGCTGTAGCTTTTGACTGCGACCCTGTGCATTTGACTGCACATGGTTGATTTGTGTTCTTTTTATGTACTGTATTTGGGGGTGTAGGGATCAAATTATTATGATAACCTGCCTTTTGAAATTATGTAATTTCTTTGAACTGCAGTATAGCTAATCCTTCATGCAGCTTTACCCTTTTCCCCCCTCCCCCATGCACACACACAAGGCTCGCTCAAGGATTTGAAACTCTTATCGACAGACACCTCTACAGAGTCATTCAGTTTCTGAAGCTTGCCATTCTGTTTTTAATCCGTCCCTAGCCGAGCATCACCTCACTGCACCTGCGTGTAATCCTCTTTGGATGGGAGCTACAGTACATAGCTGATGATTACCTGCGCATGCGCCTGTAAATTCACCACTGCTTGCTTGCAAAGTTCAAGAGTGAGTGACCAAAAAAAAAAAAATATTTATTTTTCTCCTCATTTTTTATTTTAATTTTCTCCACAAGCCTGCCTAGACCAACTTGATATTACGATATTCAATCTGTGCTGTAGCTTTTGACTTTGACCCTGTGCGTTTGACTGCACATGGTTGATTTGTGTGCTTTTTATGTACTGCATTTGGGGGTGTAGGGATCAAATTATTATGATGACCTGCCTTTTGAAATTATGTAATTTCTTTGAACTGCAGTACAGCTAATCCTTCATGCAGCTTTACCCTGTGCCCCCCTCCCCCATGCACACACACAAGGCTCGCTCAAGGATTTGAAACTCTTATCGACAGACACCTCTACAGAGTCATTCAGTTTCTGAAGCTTGCCATTGTGTTTTTAATCCATCCCTAGCCGAGCATCACCTCACTGTGCCTGTGTGTAATCCTCTTTGGTATGGGAGCTAGCTGATGATTACTGCGCATGACTCACCCATCCACCCCCCCACCCAACCCTTTGAGGCTTTGTTTACGGTAACGCTTTTCAAAATCCCATCGGGAAAATCCCTCTCGAATTTGATATTTAAATCAGATTTGCACAGCAGTGTCATTCTTTCTTTTTCTTTGGTGTAGGTGTGTGTGAGTGTGTGGGGGGGGGGGTTGTCAATGATTATGATTATCATGAATGTAAATAAATATTTATTTTATTTTATCAGGAACAATAGAAATAAATATAAAAATAATCATGAATAATACAAAATGCAGTCTTTATTAAGTTCTTCTTTCAGATGACAATTGCGGGCCGGTGGATAATCATGAATAATGCACATTGATAATAATATTAATTAATAATATATAATATATAATAATATATATATAGAGTAATATAATTTTTTCCGTCTTTATCTTCTTCCTCATTCTGTGTACAGTACAGTAGTTCATTGAGAGAGGAGATGTTTTGTGTACATCATGACTGCAGTTTGGATACTGTACACTTAACTGTACAAAAAGTTCACAGACTTTACACGGTATCCTTTCCCCATCTCCCACAGTCTATCCTTTTCTTCTGAAAAGACAAGAAAACAAAAAATTAGTGCAGTTATGTGCATACTGTATTATGGCATTGTGTGCTGTATAGTACTGTCAAACTAGTCTATATTGGAACTACTGTATACTGTGACTACTGTTAAATAATTTGTAATCAGATGGCTGGTGCTGTTCTCCCTGGAAAGAAAAAAATTGAGCAGTTAGATGCATACTGTATTATGGCATTGTGTACTGTATAGCTACTCCATATTGGACTACAGTATGCAGTTAGTACTGTCAAACTAGTCTATAATGGACTACTGTATACTATGACTACTAGGAAAGAAAAAATCTGTGCCATACTTACCTGTATCATACTGTAGAAACGGTGACCATCCGGGAACTCACGTGTGATGTATTTCACAATCTCAGGTACAATTTTCTCTTGGAAGAAAGCTTTATTCATGATTCCTATGAAAAGAAAAGTACTCAAAAAACTGCACACTATTACAGTACAGTGCGTAAGGCAAAAGCGTGTGATATACATTTTCCTGTACCATCAAAGATGACAATGCATCCTGGTCCACGCCTAGAGATGGCACGCCACACATGCATCTTCACTGGGTGTTTTGGACGCGGCTTCATAGATATGCGACCTTTTTTGTGGAATGCAAAGGTGGCAAATCTCTCCAGCGAAACAGTAGACTCGTCAGTGAAGATGCAATCCTAGAACGTTTCTCCACTGTCGATCCATGCCTGGGCCTGGACCACTCTCTTGATTTTGTTAATGTCCCTTATCATAGGGTACGCTCTGTAATGACAAGGAATAAATAATTTTAGAGGTACAGTACAGTTTCTTAAACAACACTTTTACCTCCTGTACTGTCCAGTGCTAACCTCACACGTCCATATTTCCATCCAATTCTGCGTCTCATCTTCTTTAGGCCTTGCCCCCTTCTGCCTGCTACAGCGTCCGCTGCGCTCACGAGAGCCCTCCCCGCAATGGCGCCGGGCCCGCTGCGAGGGGGGGCCGCAGCGCTCGCGCGAGAGCTACTCCTGCTCTCAATAGAATTGAGAGCAGGAACTCTCGTCGAGCGGCTAGGCACGCCCCCCGGCGGTTCAGCCAATGAGGGCGAACCTGCCGGGTGACGTCATGGCCGCGCCCCCGTCACTCCTCCGCCACGCCCCCCCCCCCCGGTCTCTGCTCCTGCAGTGAGCTGCAGACCGGGGAATCGCCAGAACGCGCAGCCAAAAGCGCGGGCGTGCATTACAGCACCGTGACCAGGGCCTTAGCCTTATGCTGGTCTCGGAAACAGTGAGATTGTGATTTTGCTGCAGAGTGTATTTGACCCTTAAGGCACTCTTCTCATCATTCTCTTCACTTATTTTGTCGACCAGAAGAGTTGTCTCCCTACAATGTACAGAAAAACAACAATCCGGTAAGTTACAGTGCAGTAGGCCAGAAGTACAGCACGTTCATTTGCAGTAAAAATAGTATACAATGAGATTGATCTACACAATATATAGTTCTATTAATATGCAGCAATATAAACAATATATATACTGTAGTTATATAAATATACCAAAATAACTATACAATTAGATAGATCTACACAATATATAGTTCTATTAATATGCAGCAATATAAACAATATATACAGTATACTGTAGTTATATAAATATACCGAAATAACTATAAAATTAGATAGATCTAATATAAACAATAATATAGCAATATAGCAATATAAACAATAATAGATATACTGTATTATATAATTATATAAATATACTTACGCGTTAGTTACCGTTGTATCCTCGTGCGTTGTTTGTTTTTTCTGTGTGCATGATAGCACACGGTGGTTGATGGCACAACGAGGCCAGAAGCAGCTAACCAGCGTTGGATATCTGCAATTCGGTGTCCGCTCGTGTACATCTCCTTAATTCTCATGCTGAGATCCTTTGAAATCTTTTTAACAGGCATTGCTGCGAGTAGAAAGAAATACAAACACAAGAATGTATATTTGATGTTTAGTCGATGTGTATTCAATGTGCAGTGAATCCACAAAATGGATGGTGTATTTATACGCTAATGACTCACATTAGAGAACCCCCACTTTTAACACCTGTACCTCGTCGCCATGCATAAAAGGTTACACACTTTGCATAGCCTCCCACTCGATGATCTGTATCTGTACTTGCCCTTGTCCAGATACTGCATTGTGCCATCTGCTTCCATAGATCAACCCCGATTCTACAGACGCAGGAAGCCACTCGCCTCTGCCGTGCCTGTCACACAGAAAAAGCGAAAAGCGGCAGCCGTTTCCAAGCCAAGGCCAAAGCGACAGGCTAAGGCTAATAAAGAAAACCTTCTGCTGACCCCAAAGGTTAAGGGTTTTAAAACACATAAGCCTTATTATGTCACTAGGAAATTCGGTGATGTACACACAACGCAAAACAAATGGCAGCCAACCCATCGAACCCGCAGGCCACTTCCTCATTTATGCTTCGACGACTCTGCCGCCGTTCTCACGGAAATCTACAGCCCATCTTCTCCACTACTCATCAAAGATGCTGCCGCCACTCTCTCGGAAACCCACAGGCCATCTTTGCCACTGCTCTTCGACGACGCTGCCGCTGGTGCCCCTGAAATCCACGGGTCACTTTCTCCATTACGCTTAGACGACTCTGCCGCTTCTCCTCTCCCAGAAATCCACAGGTCACCTCCTCCATCCTTCTTCGACAACTCTGCCGCTTCTCTCCATTGAACCCCCATCTTATCCCCTGTAGCACCCATCCACCCAGATGTCCACAGCACGCCATGCACAAGAACCAGCTCGTTAGACCGCATGCTGAATGGGTTATGTGTGGATATCCCCAGGATACTGTGCTGGTAAAGATAGATCTGCTTCTGAAGACCATGCTAAATATGGATCAATGTATGCAGAAGATGGATCAACGGATGGAGAAGATGGATCGACGGATGGAGAAGATAGAGAATGACATAGCGGTGATACATAATTTGCTCAGTGTTCCTGCCCCTGTATCTCCGATGCCGGAGCAGGAGGGTGGCATGGATGTGATGAATGGGAGCTTCGACTGCCTTCCAACACCAAGTGCACCCCCTCCACCAGAAGATTTTGTGAACATGTATGCCGTTGATGAGGAGGAAAACATGACAACCCCGTCATGACCACGCCAGGAGACAACACGGTGACCAAGACAGGAGGAAAGCTTCCTCCCAGACAACCTACCCTCACCCGCCACCACAAGCACAAGCACACCTGCTCACAGAAGAACACCCGCTCCCAGAACCCAACCCACATACGCTTGCATCGATACGGTGCCCGACATCATCCTGCGCGAGCTGACACCGGCACTCAGGGAGAAGTATAGGGTGATGAGTGCTGGTTTACCCCACAAGTATGCCATGTTAATTTTTAAGCACCATGTGTCCTACTTGGTGTACTGCGGGTGAGCCTACAGTGTGAACTACGAAGGAAATCGTGAAAAAAGGGCGCTTCCTAAAAATTTAAGAAGGGCTATTGTGGAGGAATTGCGGCGCTATTTTTCTATTACAGATCCCTTAATGAAAAGCGTTCGAGACTCCATTAATGGCATTTTGTGCCATACAAAGCATCGGCCCTGGAAGGACAATCTGGTGGGTTTCGCATTTGCATGACTGTTCAACTGTTGTTTATTTTTTGACAGATTTATTATAAGTCATTCTTCCTGGTAATGCACAGGTTATTAATAATTTATATTAGTGTTAGGTACCCTTGAGTTGTGGTCTGCCGTGCAGTGGCTCAAGGGCTTACAACACTTTGACCAAAATGTTAAACTAAAAGACCATTTAATAGATATCTATACATATATATTTAGGCACTGTACCGTGTAAAAGTGTAATGCCTGTATGCCAGCAGACCTGGCAAGTCCCCAGTACTGAGGTGGGTAAGGATTTAACATGCACCCACAGCAGGGAGGGCATGCCCGGAGTGTGGTAAGATGCGTTACCGTGTCTGGTGAGAAAGTGTTAATGATATTCTTGCTGAGTCCGGGGTGCCAGAAGTCGGAGGGTTAATGTCCAAGAGCCATGGGTCAGGGGCAGGAGAATGCAGCGTAGTGAGATCCAAAGCAGAGTCCAGAGGTACAAACAAAGCCAAGATCAATCCAAAGGTATCCAAACAGGGGCAGGGACAGGAACAAGAGCTGTAACAGAGAACAGAGCTAGGCATAGACACTGCACACAGAAGCCAAAGAGAAGCTATGCAGAGCGAGGAAGGAGAGGGCAGACTGGGGTTATAAAGGAATTAGGACCAATGGTAGCAAGGGGTGGAGCGGAGGCCTGTCTGGGTGATCGCAGGGATAGGTCAAGATGAGCAAGGAGGGAGACAGGGGTGTGATTCATGGCAATTGCCTGCAGCCGATGGGGGGCAGAGCCAGTGGCACGGGAGGGCTGGAAAGAAGATCGGGTGCACGTGCACTCTGTAAGGCTGTAGTGTGCGCACCCCGGTCACGTGCGTACAGATGTGGAGTGCGCCGCAGAGGAACGGCTCAGCATGGGAGCGGGTCAGGTAAGAGGCAGAGGGAGCGGGGAACTGGGGCAGAGAGCCGCCGTGGGGCCTGAGGTGACGGGGACCCGCTGACAGGCGCGTGTCCCCCGATCTGTTACAGTACCCCCCCCCTTGAGGATCATTCCTCTGGGCCATATCCTTTCCAATGAACAAGGAACTGAAGTCTGCCCCTGGACCAATGTGAATCAAGAATGGAATGGACTTCGAATTCCTGTTGTCCTTGTATTATGACGGGATTGGATCTCCGAGGATAGTCCGGAAAATGTACATTTTGGACAAAGGGTTTCAGAAGGGACAGGTGAAACACAGAGGGTATCTTCATTGTGGAAGGAAACGAAAGTCGATACAGTACGCTACCGGGTTGATCCGTTCGAGGACCTTGAAGGGACCCAAGAATCTAGGAGCCGGCTTCTGGGAAGGAGTTTTGAGCTTGATATTTTTTGAAGATAGCCAAACTCTGTCTCCAGGTTTGTATTCTGCGCCCACCTGACGTCGCCGATCTGCTTGCGTCTTTTGTTTTTGGATGGACTCTTGCAAGGCTCTTTGAATCTTTTTCCAAGAATTTTGTAGATTAGAGACGTGAGTATCCACTGCAGGAACACCAGAGGGGAGGGAGGAGAGGGGAAGGCTGCTGGGATGGAACCCATTGTTAATGAAGAAAGGCGACTCTTGCGTGGACTCATTCTTCAGCGAATTAATAGCGAACTCCGCTCAGGGTTATAGGTCCACCCAATTGTCTTGAGATTCTGACACAAAGCATCTGAGATACTGCTCCAAGGTCTGATTCATTCTCTCCGTCTGGCCGTTGGTCTGCGGGTGGTAACCCGAGGAGAAGAGGAGGGAAATGCCAAGTCTTTGAGAGAACTCTCGCCAAAACTTAGAGATGAATTGAGTACCTCTGTCTGAAACAATGGAAAGTGGCACGCCGTGTAACCTGAAAATTTCTTTAGAAAAAATGTCAGCCAAGGTAGCTGAATTGGGGAGACCCTTGAGGGGTATAAAGTGTGTGTGCTTGGAAAACCTGTCCACTACCACAATGATCGTATTCATCCCCTTAGAATTTGGAAGTTCCAAAGTAAAGTCCATGGAAATATGCTTCCAAGGCCGTTCCGGAATAGGAAGAGGCAGGAGGAGACCAGAAGGTTTGTGTCGAGCGGACTTGCTCTGAGCTCAGACTGGACAAGCTCTGGTGAAATCAAAAATGTCTTTGTTCATTTTAGGCCACCAAAATGTCCGTTTAATAAGATCCACTGTCCTCTTGAAGCCTGGATGACCAGCAGATCTAGAAGAATGCCCCCACTCTAGGATCTTGTGGCGAAAACGTGGAGCAGCGTACAGGCATCCTTCTGGCACCTTAAATCTCCTAGGGATATGAGCCTGGGCTTTATTTATCTCATCCAGGATATCAAAATTATTGGCAGAAATAATTTACTTTGCGGGGAGAATCGTCTCTGAAGATTCGTTAGATCCTTCCTCCGTAGAGAATTGGCAAGAAAGAGCATCGGCCTGATATTCTAGGTACCTGGAATATATGAAATCGTGTTATTGAAACGAGAGAAAAACAGTGCCCAACGTGTTTGACGGGATCCCAGACGACGAGCCCTCTCAATGTATAATAAGTTTTTGGGATCAGTGAGAATAGCTACTGGCTCTTTGGTACCCTCGAGGAGATGTCTCCATTCTTGCAGGGCTAATTTGATAGCCAAAAGTTCACGGTTACCGACATCATAATTTCTCTCGGCCGAAGAGAATTTCCTGGAAAAGAATCGACACAGATACTGCTGCAGCAGCTTTTATTCTTACTAATCACTGGCTTTTACCTGGCATGTTCCTGGAATGCCACGCTGTTCACCTGGAGCATGCCGGGCTCCTTTTGCCTTCCCAGCCAGGCGAATGCCCGGCTGACGCGCGGTTGATGTGTTAATTAATAATGGTTCAGGATTTACTAGGCTGCAATGCTTCGCGTGTCCGCCAGATGGCATAAATTCATGACTTGTAATGCGCCGAATCAGTAATGTGTCGGCTTGCAGGTGTTTCGTTTAAAAAAGATACTGTACCACAGTGTGCCATTGTAACTTGGCCTTGGCCTTGAGACTGAAGGAAGAGTTGCCAAAATGTATCAATTTAATCTTTTCATATTAAAGAAAGACAAAGACCAGTTTCAGTTTGTGTTGCACTATTCTCCAGAGACCCACTCGCCATGAGTGTTCAAGTGCAGCCTGCTTGCCAAAAACCTGACAGAAGTTACGCGTATTTGATACAGCAGTGGCAGCTTTTATTAGAGTAAAAGCTGCCGGCTGCATTCGTCTGGGAAGCGGGTAGCCGCGGCGCGTGGCGGCGCACTGTGACGTAACAGTCACATGCGCGCCCGGCTTCCCCGTCTTCCCCGGCTTCCCCAGGCTTCCCCGACACCCCTGGAGATCAAATTAAGGTAAGCGGGGGTGCGGGGAAGCAGAGGGGCAGAGCAGGAGCCGGGTTCGGGGTCGGGAAGGGGGGGTAAATTGCGCGCGAAGTGGAGGGGGGGTGCGTGGGGGAAATGCGGCGGCGCGCAGTTTTTACTGGCGGCAGCCGGGGTAGATCCCGGCATGCCGCCGGCATTTAGTGCAATAAAATATGTCGCTACTGTATGGGCCGCGATTAATGCAACAGAGGATAAGATGGCAACAGTTGCTCAAATTTATCAGTATTTTATCGAAAAATATGACTTTTACAAATTTTCGCCAACTCCTCATACGTGGAAGCGTGCAGTAAGGAAAAGGTTATGTAGTGACCCCTGTTTTCACCGTATTGAGCCCCAATTTGTTGGAGGGTATTGGTGTGTATCACCGGGTTTTTCCCATATCTATGATCATGGAGGCAGCAAAAGGCGAAGGGTCATGTTAAAACCAACTAAGAAGCGACAGTCGCTGCCAAGCAATGCACCAGCACCAGCACCGGCTTCCAATGACGGTCCCACTGTCAATGACAACCCTGAGCCTGAGGCTGAGCTGGATTTGGCATGCAGTTTTGATGAAGCTTGCATGTACCTAAGCAATTTCCAGCCTCACCTGCTGACTACAGATGGACTAGTCCCGCTGCCAACTATCGACGTGGATGATGAAGAAAGCTGGACTGGCAGTGGACCAGAGCCGGCGCGAGCTGAATGGGAAATTCAACGGTGAGTACTGTCTTGTTGCCGTATTATTTTGGTGGGGCTGGCTGGGTACTTCTTTAGGTGGCTGACCATTACTGTACTGTACTGTACATTAAAACTTTTCTTTTTGTTTTTTCTCAGAAAAGAAAACGGCTAATGGGGGGATTTCGATGGATAATATTGTACTGTATGCTGATGTTTTCCGGCCGTACAGTATACTGTGTAATAAACCCTGATTAAATAAAACTATGCATTTATTCTACATATTCAGTATCGTTTCATTATTTGTCTTCCACAGTATACTGACAGTGGTATACAGTGCCTAACATCTATGGGCAAAAATAATTTTATTCCTAGGTGCCCTAGAACAGAAGTTCCCACGCCAATTGCCCGTGAACTTGACCGCGGCCCTAAGTAGTTCCCACGCCAATTGCGCGAATATAATGTAAAATAACCCGTTTTGTGGGTCTGAGCGGGTTGAAATTTACCTGGTCCTCATGCGGGGGGACCCTTGCCATAGTGGCAAAATATCAGCCTTGCACGACCCCCGGAACCGGAGGTACCAAAAGACAGTTTAAAAGCACATTAGCAAAGTGGCTTTTTTTCTGCCATGCAAGTCAATGGCAGAAACCTGAACTTTAACATCACCCTGACTCCGTTCTGTTGCCACGAGAGGGTCGCAATTTGCCATGCAATCCTGCCGCAACTAGGACTACATGGTGACCGAATATGGGCCCTCTAGCTCGAACCAAACCGGAGTTGTGGGTTCCAGGTTTCTGCTCATTCTGACTTAGCCGGTTCAAAGCTTTCTCCGCCATTTGCGCTCAATGGTAGGACCCTCCTCGCCAGCGTGACCCTTTCTCGTCGCCATTACTGCTGGGACCCTGTTGGGGTCAAGTGAGGGGGTTCCTAACATCTAAGGGGCCAAATAAATTTTATTTCTAGGTGCCCTAAAACAAAAGTTCCCACGCCAATTGACCTAGTTCCCACGCCAATTGCCGTAGTTCCTACGCCAATTGCGCGACCAGGCAGTAAAAAAACAGTGCAGCAAGCCGCTACAGTACATTTGTTACACTGGCAAAGGAGCAGATGGAAACAATGTGAGGCAATTCAACATGGTCTTTTACTGGTGGAGTCAGTACAAAAACATTTATTTACAATATTGAAACATTTATAAAGTGCACAGCAATTCAAAACATCAACACACAATAATACTGTACATTCTGCTGCCTTTATTACATTCTTCTGCCACAAAACATTTTTGGTGCATGGGGCACAGGGAGTTAAAGTGACTTGCTTTTTATGTACTATATTTGGGGGTTGTCTTTGGGGGTTTATTCATCCAATTATTATGATTAACTGCCTTTTGAAATGACACTGCTGTTAACTATGTCAGCCACACACCTCCAGAGTTTTTAATCCCTCCCTAGCCAAGCGTCAATCGGCTGAGTCACCCTAGCTAGCCTACAGTACCATCCCCCTCTCTCCACTGGGTCGTTAATCTGCTGCATACTGTATTGGCATTGTGTTCTTAATCCGCCCATAGCTGAGCTACACTGGCGACACACTTTATTCGAGCTTGGCTAGTCCCACGAATTCGGGTATACCCGGGTGTATTGAGGTTTGTGACTGTTTTCTGCCCGAGTACATTGAGTTATTTTCCAAGCAGGGATTGAAGCATTTTATTCCCGCTGGCTGCAATACTGCACAGTATATATATATAAACTGCATTACAATTCATGAATTTATGCCATCTGGTAGACACGCAAAGCATTGCAGCCTATTAAATCCTAATCATTATCATTTAACAGATCAGCCGCCCATCAGCCAGGCATGAACCCAGGCTGGGAAGGCAAATGCAACGGGGCTTGTCAGAGGTTAGGAGTGGCGCATTCCAGGTATCTGCCAGGTACATACCGGGTATTTACTCGAATAAAGTGTGTCGGTGCAGTACAAACACAGCACGCCTGCGTCTAATCACACCATCCCCCTCCCCCAACCCTTAGAGGCCTGTTGTTTGAACGGTACTGTAATGCTTTGAAAAGTCCCCTCTCGAATTTGAAATGTAAATCTGATGTGCAAAGCACTGTGAGAATTGAGAGTACACTGAGACAGTATTTCATCAGGGAGTGAAAATATTTGTCAGTCACTACTGTATGGTTTACAGTCACATGTTTTTAATACAATACAGTACATTCTTTAATATCTTTAAAATAAAAATATATAAATCCTGTATACAGTATTCTGTAAGTACATACTGTATAATGTAAAATAACCCGTTCTGTGGGTCTGAGCGGGTTGAAATTTACCTGGTCCCCATGCTGGAGGACCCTTGCCATAGTGGCAAAATATCAGCCTTGCACGACCCCCGGAAACGGAGGTACCAAAAGACAGTTTAAAAGCACATTAGCAAAGTGGCTTTTTTTCTGCCATGCAAGTCAATGGCAGAAACCTGAACTTTAACATCACCCTGACTCCGTTCTGTTGCCACGAGAGGGTCGCAATTTGCCATGCAATCCTGCCGCAACTAGGACTACATGGTGACCGAATATGGGCCCTCTAGCTCGATCCGAACCGGAGTTGTGGGTTCCAGGTTTCTGCTTATTCTGACTTAGCCGGTTCAAAGCTTTCTCCGCCATTTGCGCTCAATGGTAGGACCCTCCTCGCCGGCTTGACCCTTTCTCGCCGCCATTACTGCTGTGACCCTGTTGGGGTCAAGTGAGGGGGTTCCTAACATCTAGGGGCCAAATAAATTTTATTTCTAGATGCCCTAAAACAAAAGTTCCCACGCCAATTGACCTAGTTCCCACGCCAATTGCCGTAGTTCCTACGCCAATTGCGCGACCAGGCAGTAAAAAAACAGTGCAGCAAGCTGCTACAGTACATTTGTTACACTGGCAAAGGAGCAGATGGAAACAATGTGAGGCAATTCAACATGGTCTTTTATTGGTGGAGTCAGTACAAAAACATTTATTTACAATATTGAAACATTTATAAAGTGCACAGCAATTCTAACCATCAACAAAACAACAAACAATATAGGAAGGTTGGAGCACAACTGAATACAGGGTGGAAAAAACAATCTGCAAGAGAGTGTGTGTCCCAAAAAAGTTTAATGGATCAAACCATAAACATACAGTGAGCCCACGGGCCCCCACCAACGCGTTTCGAGCAACGCTCTTTATCAAGGATGCACCTTGATAAAGAGCGTTGCTCGAAACGCGTTGGTGGGGGCCCGTGGGCTCACTGTATGTTTATGGTTTGATCCATTAAACTTTTTTGGGACACACACTCTCTTGCAGATTGTTTTTTCCACCCTGTATTCAGTTGTGCTCCAACCTTCCTATATTGTTTGCTGTGACCATTGGAAGACCGGATGCACCTACCGGAGGAGGTATACCAGGAAGACTACCCAGCCGTGAGTAATATTACTCTTACACCTTACACCTTATTGTTCCACAGCGATATATCTGACTGGACACTAGCTAGTGGGAGTTGTTACTTACAATAGTGGAACTCCATCCAGGCCATCGTGCCATAGTGGAAATAGGTGTTATATCCAACAGGATTTTGGTTTGGTTTAATGCTCCTGGTACCCCTAGGATCTCTACACATGGAATTATTCTGTTGAAGGACTTTATTGCAGCTTTTGATCTATGTTTTTGAGCACCATACAGCATTTTTTACATCAACAAAACAAAACATTTTTGGTGCATGGGGCAAAGGGAGTTAAAGTGACATTTTAAGTAACATCTCCTTTATTAAAGAAACCCAGTACTGTATACAGTACAGTGGGATGGTGCGCAACACTATCAGTCAGACCTGCACCAGTTCAGTCCTAGAGGCCAGCAAACAGGGCAGGTTTTCAGGGCAACATTGAAAACCGTGCCTGTTTGCGGCCCTCAGGGACTGGAGTTGTGCATGTCCTGTGAAAAAAAACAATCAACAACATCTCATTTGTTTAATTACAGCAGGTACTGTAGGGCAAAACATGTACAGTACAATACAGTTCAGCACAACAGTATGGTCTCACTGACAGTCCTCCACATTGTCCATCCATGGCCGATTCCTTGCATGGTGCAAAACGCCATTAATGCAGTCTCTAACACCTTTCATTACAGGATCTGTAACTGTATAAAAGCGCCGCAATTCTTCCACAATGTTTTTCCTTAAATTGGCAGGAAGGGCCTTTTTTAGGCGATTCCCATCGTAGTTCACTTTGAACACCCACTCGCAGTACAACGTGTAGGGAACATGGTGCTTAAAAATGATCAAGGCATACTTGTGGTGTACACCAGCACTCATCACCCTATACTTCTCCCTAAGCGCTGCTGTCAGATCGCACAGGGTGATGTCGGGCACTGTTTCGATGCGAGCGGGTGTAAGTCTTTTGGGAACGGGTGTGCTTGAGGCGACGGGCGATGGTAGGATGTCAGGGAGGAAGCTTTCCTCCGGTCGTGGTCACCGTGTTGTCTCCTGGCGTGGTATTGACGGGGTTGTCATGTCCTCCTCAACGGCATACATGTACACTACATCTTGTGGTGGAGGGGGGGCGCTTGGTGATGGAAGGGGGTCGAAGGGCCCATTCATCACATCCATGTCACCCTCTTGCTCCGGCGTCGGGGAAACAGGGGCATTAGCACCGAGCAAATAATGTATGCCCGCAATGTCAGCCTCTATATTCTCCATCCGTTGATCCATCCCTTGCTCCATTTGTAGCACTCGTTGCTCCACAATTAACATGGTCTCCAGAAGCAGATCTATCTTTGCCAGCACAATAGAATTCCCTGGGAGATCCAAACTTATCCCATTCAGCATCCGGTCCAACGAGCTGCTTCTTGTGCATGGCGTCTGGACATCTGGGGGGATGGGTGCAACGGAGGATGAGATGGGGGTTCCATGGAGAGAAGTGGCATCGATGGAGAGTGGAGGAGGTGACCTGTGGATACCCGGTAGAGGAGAAGTGGCAGCGTCGTCGAAGAGGGATGGAGAAGGTGACCTTTGGATTTCCGGGCGAGAAGCAGAGTCATCTAAGCGCAAAGGAGAAAGTGACCCGTGGATTTCAAAGGCGGCAGCGTCGTCAGATGGAACCGGAGAAGATGGGGGTGGAGAAGACGGGATGAAGATTTCCGGGACAGCTAAAGCAGAGTCGTCGAAGCATATGGGAGGAAGTGGTCTGCGGGTCCGATGGGTTGGCTGCCATTCGTTTTGCGTAGAGAGCGTATTACCGTATATCTTCTTCACATAATGAGGCTTTCGTCTAAGAAAACCCTTAGCCTTTGGGGTCAGCAGAAGGTTTTCTTTATTGGCCTTAGCCTGTCACTTTGCCCTTGGCGTGGAAACGGCTCCTGCCTTTCGCTTTTTCAGCATGACAGGCACGGCAGAGGTGAGTGGGTTCTTGGGTCCATAGAACCGGGGATGCTCCATGGAAGCAGGTGGCACAATGCAGTACAGTATCTGGACAAGGGCAAGTTCAGATAAAGATCCTGGAGTGGTGGCCTTTGCAAAGTGTGTGACCTTTTATGCATGGCGGTCAGGTACAGGTGTTGAAAGTGGGCGTGTGAGTCATTACCGTATAAATACACCATCCATTTTGTGGATTGACTGCACATAGAATACATATCGACTAAACATCGAATATACATTCTTGTGTTTGTATTTCTTTCCACTCGCAGCAATGCCTGTTAAAAAGATTTCAAAGGATCTCAGCATGCGAATTAAGGAGATGTACAGGAGCGGACACCGAATTGCTGCTATCCAACGCTGGCTAGCTACTTCTGACCTCGTTGTGCCATTAACCACCGTGAGCTATCATGCACAAGGAAAAAACAGAGACCGGAAAAAGGCACCAAGGGTAACAAACGCGTAAGTATATTTATAAACCTTAACAAAAAAATATAGAAAACTGTACTGTACATCTACAGTACAGTTCTGTATCTACTGTAATACTGTTGTTATTTCTGTTGATTTATATTACAACATACTGTACAGTAGTCTGTCTATTTATATTTATACAGTAGTACAGCAGTATACATTTTTGTATATTTCAATTAATCTTACAACGGTATATACTGAATAGGATGTACTGTATATTTATATTTATATTAAAACAGTATATTTATTTGGTATATTTATATTTATAGTACAACAGTATATATATTTTGTCTATTTATATTTATAGTACAGCAGTATACATTTTTTGTATATTTCAATTAATCTTACAACGGTATATACTGAATAGGATTTACTGTATATTTATATTTATATTAAAACAGTATATTTATTTGGTATATTTATATTTATAGTACAACAGTATATATATTTTGTCTATTTATATTTATAGTACAGCAGTATACATTTTTTGTATATTTCAATTAATCTTACAACGGTATATACTGAATAGGATTTACTGTATATTTATATTTATATTAAAACAGTATATTTATTTGGTATATTTATATTTATAGTACAACAGTATATATATTTTGTCTATTTATATTTATAGTACAGCAGTATACATTTTTTGTATATTTCAATTAATCTTACAACGGTATATACTGAATAGGATGTACTGTATATTTATATTTATATTAAAACAGTATATTTATTTGGTATATTTATATTTATAGTACAACAGTATATATATTTTGTCTATTTATATTTATAGTACAGCAGTATACATTTTTTGTATATTTCAATTAATCTTACAACGGTATATACTGAATAGGATGTACTATATATTTATATTTATATTAAAACAGTATATTTATTTGGTATATTTATATTTATAGTACAACAGTATATATATTTTGTCTATTTATATTTATAGTACAGCAGTATACATTTTTTGTATATTTCAATTAATCTTACAACGGTATATACTGAATAGGATATACTGTATATTTATATTAAAACAGTATATTTATTTGGTATATTTATATTTATAGTACAACAGTATATATATTTTGTCTATTTATATTTATAGTACAGCAGTATATATTTTGTGTATATTTCAATTAATCTTACAACGGTATATACTGAATTGGATGTACTGTATATTTATATTTATATTAAAACAGTATATTTATTTGGTATATTTATATTTATAGTACAACAGTATACAGTACTGTATATATTTTGTCTATCTATACAGTATTTAATGTACTGTATATAACAACATTACATTTATATACATTTTATATTGCTGCATATTAATAAAACAATATAATTTCTTTACATTGTAGGGAGACAACTCTTCTGGTGGACAAAATAAGTGAGGAGAATGATGAGAGGAGTGCATTAAGGGTCAAATACACTCTGCAGGAAAAGCACAATATGACTGTATCCGAGAGCAGCATAAAGAAGATGAGACGCAGCATTGGATGGAAATATGGACGTGTGAGGTTAGTACTGGACAGTACAGGAGGTAAAAGTGTTGTTTCGCAAACTGTACTGCACTGTGCCGCAAATTTTTTTTATTTCTTGTCATTACAGAGCGTACCCCATGATACGGGACGCAAACAAAATCAAGAGAGTGCTCCAGGCCCAGGCATGGATCGACAGCGGGGAGACTTTCCAGGATTGCATCTTCACTGATGAGTCTACTGTGTCGCTGGAGAGATTTGCACGATTTGCGTTCCACAAAAAAGGCCGCTTATCTTTGAAGCCGCGGCCAAAACACCCTGTGAAGCTGCATGTGTGGGGTGCCATCTCTAGGCGTGGACCGGGATGCATTGTCATCTTTGAAGGTAAAATGTATCAAATATAATGTCGCCTAATGCACTGTACTTGACTAGTGTTGCCTTACCATATGCACTGTACTGTACTATTGTGCAGTTTTTTTAGCACTTTTCTTTTCTTGCTATAGGAATCATGAATAAAGCTTACTTCCAAGACAACATTGTGCCCGAGATAGTGCAATACATCACACGCGACTTCACCAATGGTTACCGCTTCTACCAGGACAACGATCCCAAGCACACTGCGTCAACGGCGCATATCCTTGAGCGCGGCATCAACTGGGTGAAGACGCCAGCGGAGTAAGAACAGTAGACCGTGTCCCATTTTTGTTCCCCACTGTTTTTAGCTCTTAAACCAATTGTCCTTTCTTTCCAATGACAGGTCGCCAGACTTCAATCCGATCGAAATGGTCTGGCATCAGCTGAAGGACCATATCCGGAAAGTGGTGAAACCCTCCAAAAAGGACGAGTTTTTGGAATGATGTACTTACCGTGGAACGCTGCAATAAATATATAGACCATATTGCCACTGTGTTGCCCATTGTCATCGCGCGTAATGGGCAAGCATCAGGAAAGTAGTACTTTGCTGTAGTATTGTAAGTACAGTATGTTACAGGTAAGTATGGCAAAGATTTTTTCTTTCCAGATAGTAAGAGTACTGTATACAGTAGTTAGTTTTTTTCTTTACAGAGAGAGCAGCACCAGCCATCAGGTTACAGTACATAGAATTTAACAGTAGTCAGAGTATACAGTAGTTCCAGTACAGTATACCGTACACTAGTTTGACAGTACTACAGTAACTGCCTTCTACTGTAACTGCCCCATTTTTTTTCTTTCCAGAGAAAGCTGCACCAGCCACCTACTGTACAGTAGTTCTGCCATAATACAGTACAGTAACTGCACACATTTTTGGTTTTCTTGTCGTTCCAGGAAAAACGGTGGCCTAGGGGGATGGGGGCGTTGTGTCCAGTCAAATCTGCTTGTACAGTCAAATGTACAGTATATAAACAGCAGCAATGATGTACACAAAACCTCTCCTCTCTCAATGAACTACTGTACTGCAGACAGAATGAGGAAAAGATAAAGACTAAAGAAAAATTAATTTTACTATACAGTATATACAGTACAGTATATTATACAGTACATTACAGTACTGTACTGTATATACTGTAGTATTAACTAATATTCTTATAAATGTGCATTACTCATGTTTCCCCATGTTTCACAAAGGTTTTCCAAATGGTTATCCAATTTCAAGCTGCCAAAATAACGTAATAAAGACTGCATTACTGTATGTATTATTCCTGATTATTTTTAAAATAAAATAAATATTTATTCACTTTCCTGCGAATCATAATCATTTACAGCCACCCCTACAGTGCACCAATGAATTATTTTATTTATTTATTTATAACATATTTTACCAGGATTTATACCAGGATTTATATATTTTTATTTTAAAGATATTAAAGAATGTACTGTATTGTATTAAAAACATGTGACTGTAAACCATACAGTAGTGACTGACAAATATTTTCACACCCTGATGAAATACTGTCTCAGTGTACTCTCAGTTCTCACAGTGCTTTGCACATCAGATTTACATTTCAAATTCGAGAGGGGACTTTTCAAAGCATTACCGTTCAAACAACAGGCCTCTAAGGCTTGGGGGAGGGGGATGGTGTGATTAGAAGCAGGCGTGCTGAGTGTTTGGAGCTCGGCTATGGGCGGATTAAGAACACAATGCCAATATGATTGGCTAGGGAGGGATTAAAAACTCTGGAGGTGTGTGGCTGACATAGTTAACAGCAGTGTCATTTCAAAAGGCAGTTAATCATAATAATTGGATGAATAAACCCCCAAAGACAACCCCCAAATATAGTACATAAAAAGCAAGTCACTTTAACTCCCTCTGCCCCATGCACCAAAAAAAATTTGTGGCAGAAGAATGTAATAAAGGCAGCAGAATGTACAGTATTATTGTGTGTTGATGTTTTGAATTGCTGTTCACTTTATACATGTTTCAATATTGTAAATAAATGTTTTTGTACTGACTCCACCAATAAAAGACCATGTTGAATTGCCTCACATTGTTTCCATCTGCTCCTTTGCCAGTGTAACAAATGTACTGTAGCGGCTTGCTGCACTGTTTTTTACTGCCTGGTCGCGCAATTGGCGTAGGAACTTTTGTTTTAGGGCACCTAGAAATAAAATTTATTTGGCCCCTAGATGTTAGGAACCCCCTCACTTGACCCCAACAGGGTCCCAGCAGTAATGGCGGCGAGAAAGGGTCACGCCGGCGAGGAGGGTCCTACCATTGAGCGCAAATGGCGGAGAAAGCTTTGAACCGGCTAAGTCAGAATGAGCAGAAACCTGGAATCCACAACTCCGGTTTGGTTCGAGCTAGAGGGCCCATATTCGGTCACCATGTAGTCCTAGTTGCGGCAGGATTGCATGGCAAATTGCGACCCTCTCGTGGCAACAGAACGGAGTCAGGGTGATGTTAAAGTTCAGGTTTCTGCCATTGACTTGCATGGCAGAAAAAAAGCCACTTTGCTAATGTGCTTTTAAACTGTCTTTTGGTACCTCCGGTTCCGGGGGTCGTGCAAGGCTGATATTTTGCCACTATGGCAAGGGTCCCCCCGCATGAGGACCAGGTAAATTTCAACCCGCTCAGACCCACAGAACGGGTTATTTTACATTATATTCGCGCAATTGGCGTTGAAACTACTTAGGGCCGCGGTCAAGTTCACGGGCAATTGGCGTGGGAACTTCTGTTCTAGGGCACCTAGGAATAAAATTATTTTTGCCCATAGATGTTAGGCACTGTATACCACTGTCAGTATACTGTGGAAGACAAATAATGAAACGATACTGAATATGTAGAATAAATGCATAGTTTTATTTAATCAGGGTTTATTACACAGTATACTGTACGGCCAGAAAACATCAGCATACAGTACAATATTATCCATCGAAATCCCCCCATTAGCCGTTTTCTTTTCTGAGGAAAAAAAAGAAAAGTTTTAATGTACAGTAATGGTCAGCCCCCTAAAGAAGTAACTAGCCAACCCCACCAAAATAATAAGGCAACAAGACAATACTCACCATAGAATTAAAATTCATTTTCCCCCAGATGTTAGGAACCCCCTCACTTCACCCCAACAGGGTCCGAGCATGTACTGTACAGTACTGTACTTTCAAATAAATTAAATATGCAATTTTACTATTACTGCGCGCGCACGCACAGACTGTGTACTGCAGGTTGAACCGCGAAGGTATTAGACTTCAGAGACAACAGCTCGCAAATGGCCCCATGCGTTTTTACACGGCATTGCAGTATTGCAGCCAGCGGGAATAAAATGCTTAAATCACAGCCGCGAAAATAACGCTATATACCCCGGGAGAAAACGACACAAAACTGCACATCACCGGTGTCCTCTGAAATTCGCGGAACTAGCCAAGTAAGAATAAAGTTGGTCGCCAGTGTAGTCTTTCTTGTGGAGAAGATCTTTGTGAGAGTACTGCCCCAGCTCCCACATCAGAAGCGTCTACCTCCAGGGTGAAAGGAATGGATGTATCCGGATGCCGAAGGATTGGGGCGGAGACGAAAGCTCTTTTGAGGAACTCGAAGGCTTTGATGGCTTCAGAGGACCATGCTGTTGGATCAGCACCTTTTTTGGTCAGAGCAGTAATTGGTAAAGCGATAGTGGAGAAATTACAGATGAATTTTCGATAGTACTGTAGTTAGAAAAGCCAAGGAAACACTGAACTGCTTTTAGGGAATTCGGCAACGGCCAATCCAGAACAGACTTCAATTTCTCAGGATCCATGATGAAACCTTTATCGGAGATTATATAGCCAAGGAAGGCTGTGGAAGATTGGTGGAAGAGAAATTTCTCTATCTTCGCGTAGAGGCTATTAGCATGAAGCCGAGAGAGAACCACCTTGGTGTGACGAATGTGTTCTTCCAGGTTCTTGGAGAAAATGAGGATATCGTCTAAGTATACGATGACGAAAATTCCCAGAATGTCCCGGAAGATATAATTCATAAATTCTTGGAAGACGGCAGGGGCATTGCAGAGGACGAACGGCATCACTAGGTATTCATAATGACCCGAACGCGTGTTAAATGCAGTTTTCCATTCGTCACCGTCTCGTATTCGGATAAGATTGTAGGCTCCTCTCAGATCGAGTTTGGAAAATATAGAGGCTCCCTGGAGCCGGTCAAATAGTTCCGAAATTAGAGGAAGAGGGTACCGGTTTTTAACTGTAATCTTGTTAAGCCCACGAAACTCGATACAGGTTTTTTACTCTATACTGGTTTGTTCTTGTTCATATGTATTGTGAACAAGCATTTACTTACCTTAACCACTTGTAGATGTCAACACTTTGATATCGGTGACACATTCCTGTCACAGACTATAGGGTATTTGAATACGAGATTATGCGTTCACTATAACAAGGACCTATACATGCATATATCTATATGAATGGTCCACAAAACGGGCGTACTTCAGTGTTTTTTTAAATCATTTTATTAGTGTGTATATATATATACATATATTTTTCACCTGGAAGAGTTATAAGTAATTAATAAATGTTTTATTATTTTTGTATTTTTATCCCTCCTGGTTTCTGCATTAACATTAGGACCCTCAAGAGTTATGGGGAGAAGGAGTGTCTTTGGTAGCTCTTTGGGGGAAGAGGGGCAAGGAGAAATGGTACCCAGTAGAAGCCCCTCTACCTTTACTGGGCGTTCTCGTTACCCGGTTTCAAACGACAGTGACGTAGTTGGTTTTCCGGAGAGCCACAGTAGTAGCAGAGACCCTCATCTCGGCAGCGTGTTCTTTCAGCGGTCCGAAGCTGTTGGCTACCGATTTGCATCAGTTCGGGGGCATCCAATAATTTTATTAGTGTTTATATATATATACATATATTTTTTCACCTAGAAGAGTTATAAGTAATTAATAAATGTTTTATTATTTTTGTATTTTTATCCCTCCTGGTTTCTGCATTATATGTATGTTGGGACTAATTAGTTCCCTTATATACTACTCCTGGTAATTTAGGCTGTGTGCAAATTAGTGGGAACCTTTTTGTGATCATCCTTGGTCATTTGATAAACATATCTATTATTCCCAATGCACCGCCATATCTTTTATATACTATTGAATATTAAGGTTGAGCTGTGACAACTATCTCCTACTCTATTAGTCTTGGGTTATGTCTGATCTGTGTTCCCAGAGGGGAGAAGCCCAAGCGAGAGCGTCGCCAGTGAGAAGGGCATAGACATAGGCCACTTTAGAACGACCTGAGGGAAACCGAGATGGGGACATCTCGAACTGGACGTCACATTGGTTCAAGAATCCCCGGCAAGTAAGGAGGTCTCCGGCATACCGGTTGGGAGGTGGAATACTTGTCGCTTAAAAATTGCCAGTGATCCATAGTGAATCCTTGGCCCACCTCAGGGGGGTCTGCATTTGTTGGCGCTGCATAATGTAACGCCTGTATGCCCGCAGACCTGGCCAGTCCCTAGTACTGAGGTGGGTAAGGGTATAACACGCACCCACAGCAGTGAGGGCATGCCCGGAGTGTGTTAAGATGCGTTGCCGGGCCTGGTGAGAAAGGGTTAACGATATACTTGCTGAGTCCGGGGTGCCAGAAGTTGGATGGTTAATGTCCAAGAGCCGTGGATCAGGGGCAGGAGAAAGCAGCGTAGTGAGGTCCAAAGCAGAGTCCAGGGGTAGCGAGGTACACGTAGTCAAACAAAGCCGAGATCAATCCAAAGGTATGCAAACAGGAGCAGGGACAGGAACAAGAGCTGTAACAGAGAACAGAGCTAGGCAAAGACACTGCACACAGGAGCCACAGAGATTCTATGCAGAGCGAGGAAGGAGAGGGCAGACTGGGGTTATAAAGGAAGGAGGGCCAATGGTAGCAAGGAGTAGAGCTTCCGCTCCTGTCTGGGTGATTACAGGGATAGGTCCAGGTGAGCAGGGAGGGATACAGGGCTGTGATTCATGGCAATCGCCTGCAGCCGATGGGGGGCGGAGCCAGTGGCGCGGTAGGGCTGGTAAGAAGATCGGATGCGTGCGCACTTTGTAAGGCTGCCATGCGCGCGCCAAGGTCGCGTTCATGCGGATGTGGCGTGCGCCACGGAGGAACAGCTCGGTGTGGGTGCGGGATAGGTAAGAGGCTGAGGGAGGGGGGAACTGGGGATAAGAGCCGCCGTGGGGCCTGAGGTGACGGGGAGCCGCTGTGAGGCATGTGTCCCCCGATCCGTTACAATAAGTTTCACTGGATGTGCACTGAGCTCTGTCTTTGTTTCATGTTCTGTCTCTTGTTTTAAATATATATTGCCATGCTCAGTAGCACTCCTCTATGACACTTATATGCTTATATATATGTTGTGGTTATTTTTGGGGTTCAATATGAGCTTGTAGGTGTCCTGTATGTTTTACAATTCTTGGTCAGCTGGTCTTAGCTGATTGGAGGGTGGCTCCTCCTACCTAGTTGAAGCTCTTCCACTCCCAGATTTAAATGGTTAAAAGCTCACTCCATTGCATCTCCCAATCTCAGGGGAACTTGCTTGCTTGCAGTTTGATTGTGACAAATCTAATACAGAGTGCTTTTCCTGGTAATGTACAGGTTAGTAAGAGCTTCAATCAGACTTAGAACTATGCAACTAATTTTGACAGATTTATTATAAATCATTCTTCCTGGTAATGCACAGGTTATTAAGAATTTATATTAGTGTTAGGTACCCTTGAGATGTGGTCTGCCGTGTAGTGGCTCAAGGGCTTACAACACTTTGGCCAAAATGTTAAACTAAAAGACCATTTTATTTAATAGATATCTATACATATATATTTAGGCACTGTACCGTTTATACGTTTCACTGGTTGTGCACTGAGCTCTGTCTGTGTTTCATATTCTGTCTCTGGTTTTAAATATATATTGCCATGCTCAGTAGCACTCCTCTGTGACACTTATATGCTTATATATAAATATGTTGTAGTTATTTTGGGGGTTCAATATGAGCTTGTAGGTGTCCTGTATGTTTTACAATACATGGTCAACTGGTCTTAGCTGATTGGAGGGTGGCTCCTCCTACCTAGTTGAAGCTCACCCTCTCCCACATTTAAATGGTATAAAGCTCACTCCATTGCATCTCCCACTCTCAGGGGAACATGCGTGCTTGCAGTTTGATTGTGACAAATCTAATACAGAGTGTTTTTCCTGGTAATGTACAGGTTAAAAAGAGCTTCAATCAGACTTAGAACTATGCAACTAATTTTGACAGATTTATTATAAATCATTCTTCCTGGTAATGCACAGGTTATTAAGAATTTATATTAGTGTTAGGTATCCTTGAGATGTGGTCTGCCGTGTAGTCGGAGGGTTAACATCCAAGAGCCATGGGTCAGGGGCAGGAGAAAGCAGCGTAGTGAGGTCCAAAGCAGAGTCCAGCGGTAGCGAGGTACACGTCGTCAAACAAAGCCGAGATCAATCCAAAGGTATCCAAACAGGGGCAGGGACAGGAACACTAACACCTTCGCTGCATTGGGCAGGAACTGCATTAGGCAGTGAGGCATTTAAAGTTAGGTTTTTAAGTGATAAAAACAGTTAGACTACAGTTAATATATATATAGTTAATATAATCACTTTCTTCATGCAAGACCAATAACCAATAACCTCAGCTGATATGACATGGATCTAATTGCATTCTCTTCACAGGTATGTTCCTGATGTTGAAACCCTCTGTATAAGATTGAATCTGGCCTTGTTGAATTGATATATAAGTATGTTCCTGATGTTGAAACCCTCTGTATAAGACTGAATCTGGCCTTGTTGAATTGATATATAAGTATGTTCCTGATGTTGAAACCCTCTGTATAAGACTGAATCTGGCCTTGTTGAATTGATATATAAGTATGTTCCTGATGTTGAAACCCTCTGTATAAGACTGAATCTGGCCTTGTTGAATTGATATATAAGTATGTTCCTGATGTTGAAACCCTCTGTATAAGACTGAATCTGGCCTTGTTGAATTGATATATAAGTATGTTCCTGATGTTGAAACCCTCTGTATAAGACTGAATCTGGCCTTGTTGAATTGATATATAAGTATGTTCCTGATGTTGAAACCCTCTGTATAAGACTGAATCTGGCCTTGTTGAATTGATATATAAGTATGTTCCTGATGTTGAAACCCTCTGTATAAGACTGAATCTGGCCTTGTTGAATTGATATATAAGTATGTTCCTGATGTTGAAACCCTCTGTATAAGACTGAATCTGGCCTTGTTGAATTGATATATAAGTATGTTCCTGATGTTGAAACCCTCTGTATAAGACTGAATCTGGCCTTGTTGAATTGATATATAAGTATGTTCCTGATGTTGAAACCCTCTGTATAAGACTGAATCTGGCCTTGTTGAATTGATATATAAGTTAGTATGTTTGAATGTAAAAAGTTTTTTTTTTCCCCCTCTTAACTCTGTGCTGTTAATTGACCAAATGGAACAAGCTGACTGATTGGGGAGGGGGAGGGTCATGTGACTTTTTTTTTGTGTATAATACTAACACCTTCGCTGCATTGGTCAGGAACTGCATTAGGCAGTGAGGCATTTAAAGTGAGGTTTTTAAGTGATAAAAAGAGTTAGACTACAGTTTGACTAGAGGTGACTGGGGACTGCATCTACTGCACACTCTTTTACTCAAGACAACAAACGGTAAGCTATTCAGATCACACTATGATCCCAAGCTTGTTAGCCTGCATAGTTTAACCCCCCACCCCTTTACAACTTCTTTCACTGCAGCCTCTCCCAAAACTGACTGCACAAAACACTGAAACCCTGAATTGACCCTAGCATTGCAATGCAGCAAAACACTTGACAAGGTACAGGCCCACCCCTGCTGTTTAGTCTGCACACACTCACTCTGCTCACAACAGCTCCTTGCAACACTGCCTACCTCTGGCATCATGAACCTGCTATGTCTTCTAACTTTTTCTTTCTCCTGGCCTCATGGAGATGTTAATCCCTCTATCCACTACAAACTCCTCCATCCTGGCCCACACCCAACATCACCATACACCCTGGACTACTCAAAAGCCTTGCACTATCTACTGAATGTTGGTGGAGAACTCTAAAAACCAGCACACCAACCACCGCACACTCAAATGGAAAACACCACAAATTTACAACTTGCAAACAACTACCCAAATTTCTACTCATACAATTACTCTCTCTAGCAGGTGATGTTGAAACTAACCCAGGTCCTCCCATTTCAGCTCTGTCCCATGCCCCTGAGAATTCCACCTTTAAATTCCAAAAAGGGCTATCTGTCGCCCATATAAACATCCGGAGCCTGCTGCCCAAACTGGATGAACTAAGGGCATGGTGCCTTATGCATAAACCCAAAGCCATCGTTCTTACAGAAACATGGCTATCCTCTAAAACCCCTGATGCAAATATCGCCATTCAGGGATACTCCATTTTTAGGAGAGATAGGTCAAAGAGAGGAGGAGGGGTGTTATTTTATATTGCAGACACCTTACAATTTACACTGTTACATTGCCCACCAAGTCCACCCTCTTTTGAAACTCTAGTTGGCAAAATCTGCCTCCCCTTTTCTAAGCCCATCTTGCTTGCTGGCATCTACCGCCCCCCTAAAGCCCCTCTACAATCCTTGACTGATATCACCCAATTTCTTGCCTCCATTTCCTCTCTGAATGAGAAGAGTAAGCTGCTAGTTCTAGGGGATTTCAACTTCAATTGGCTTGACCCTAAAAACCACAAAATCCAGATACAACTCAAGTCACTTAACCTATCGCAACTCATTTCCCAACCCACACGAATAAACCTGAAGTCGCATAACCATTCCTTGCTAGACTGGATTCTCTCCTCAAACCCCAGCAGAATCCAATCCTCTGGCATCCTTCCTGATATTTTCAGTTACCATGCAATAGTGTACTGTGTAAGGAAAATTAAACCGCCCCATTCAAGCCCTAAAGTTCTCCTCACTAGAACATTTAAAAACTTTAACCCACAACAGTTTCTGGATGACCTTACCAACTGCCCATGGCACAGAATCGATTTAATTCCCGACCCTGATTCTGCGCTCGACTATTTCCAATCCGAGTTCTTAAAACTCTGCGATACCCATGCTCCACTACGCAAAATAAGGGTACGGGGGGCCCACCTTCCATGGGTTACACCTGACCTTATAGCACTCTACCAGTTCAGGGATGCCTTGTGGAAAAGCTACAAAGTAACTGGCACTACCAAGGATCTCAATCACTACAGATGCCTGCGGAACGTGTGCACAAGGCAAACAAGGTATGCAAAAGCACAATATTACTCTGACAATCTCCACCAAAATACATCCAACCCAGCTAACTTCTGGAAGGTTATCAACAATATATTCCAGGCTCCTAACCATCAACAACCAAGTAATATCACTAAGGGGGATATTACTCTGACAAACCCCACTGAAATTGCAAATGCATTCAATGATTACTTTGTGGGGTGTGCCACTAACTTATTAGCGAAACGCAGCACAAACCCCAAACATGAATCTCATCCTGGGAGTATCCCTACAGTCCCACCCCCTCCCAACACTGCCCACAATTTTCAATTTAGCCCAGTATCTGAAGAGGAGATTACACAAGCGCTCCTCAAACAAAAACTAAGCAGCCAATGTGGACCCGACTTACTACAATCTAGGTTCCTACGACTTGGTGCCCCAGCCATTTCCAAACCAATTGCGTCCATAGTCAACTCTATCCTGCCTGCAGGCCATATCCCTAAGACCTGGAAAACTGCCAGAGTTGTCCCAATCTTCAAAAGTGGGGACAAAAACACTGTCTCAAACTACAGGCCAATCTCACTTCTCCCAATTCTATCCAAAGTTATGGAAAAATGTGTCCACTCCCAATTAAGCGATTTCTACACCAAGACAAATTTCCCTAGCCAATTCCAGTCTGGGTTTCGTCCCAAACACTCCACCGTAACTACCCTGCTAAAAGTTTGCAATGAAATCCAGTGTGGAATGGAACGGGGACAACTCACTGGTGCAGTATTCCTAGATTTTGCAAAGGCTTTTGACACAGTTGATCATGTTATCCTGCTTAACAAACTCCAGAGCTCTGGAATAGGGAAACATGCTTTAAACTGGTTTCAGTCCTACCTATCAGGAAGATCCCAACATGTGTCCATCTCAGGCTCTAACTTCAACCCCCTGGATATAACCTGTGGTGTACCGCAAGGCTCTATTCTGGGGCCCCTACTCTTCTCAATGTTCATTAATGATCTTCCCACAGCTTGTAAGGAAGCCTCAATACACATGTATGCAGATGACACAATCCTGTATGCACACAGTCATAGCCTCTCTGACCTTCAACACATACTTCAGTCTGACTTTTTGAGACTCGCAAACTGGATTTCCCAAAACAAACTGTTTTTAAACACTGACAAGACTGTAACAATGGTATTTGGGACCAAGACTAAATTTGTAAAGCTTCCAGTGACTGAGCTCCTGATTAGAACCAACGCTACCACCACCCTAACACCTGTCACTAGTTTTAAATACCTGGGCTTATGGTTTGACTCCCACTTAACATTCGGGATGCACATCGATACCCTGACAACCAAGACCTATGCCAAACTAGGGGTACTTTACAGGAACAAATCCTCCCTAAGTCTCCTGGTCAGAAAGCGTATTGCACAGCAGATGCTAATGCCAATTATTGACTATGGAGACATAGTATATGCTCGGCTCCTCAAACCCACCTTAGCAAACTTGACACCCTCTACAATTCAATTTGTCGTTTTGTTCTCCAATGCAACTACAACACACATCACTGCGAAATGCTCAAAGAACTAGATTGGTCATCACTAGAGTCTAGGCGCAAAGTTCACCTTTCCTGTCTCACCCTCAAATACTTTCTGGGCAAGCTACCCAGCTACCTGAACAAGCTCCTCACCCCTACCACATGCAGTACCTATCACCTGAGATCAGACTCCAAAAGACTATTCATGGTCCCAAGACTCAACAAAGTATCCGGACGTTCCTCCTTCTCCTTCCGTGTACCCCAAAACTGGAACAACCTACCAGAGACTCTCATATCCACCACCAGCTTAAGTTCTTTCAAATCTAAGGCTGTCTCACACTTTAATCTGGTCTGTAACTGTTTCATA
Organism: Ascaphus truei; assembly: GCF_040206685.1. NCBI lineage: Eukaryota > Metazoa > Chordata > Amphibia > Anura > Ascaphidae > Ascaphus > Ascaphus truei. Next base: position 252,392,545 of record NC_134487.1, on the reverse strand, counting down.
CGCTCATAATATATATTTTCTTTAACTGTGCATGCAATGTCTTGTATATAATGTGTACCTTGTTCATTTATGTAACTGTATTTGTAACCATGTATTATTTTGTTTTACTCTGTGCCCAGGACATACTTGAAAATGAGAGGTAACTCTCAATGTATTACTTCCTGGTAAAATATTTTATAAATAAAATAAATAAATAAATAAGAACTGTAACAGAGAACAGAGCTAGGCATAGACACTGCACACAGGAGCCAAAGAGAAGCTATGCAGAGTGAGGAAGGAGAGGGCAGACTGGGGTTATAAAGGAAGGAGGGCCAATGGTAGCAAGGGGTGGAGCGGAGGCCTGTCTGGGTGATCGCAGGGATAGGTCGTGTACGTGCAGATGTGATGTGCGCCGCAGAGGAACGGCTCAGCATGGGAGCGGGTCAGGTAAGAGGCAGAGGGAGCGGGGAACTGGGGAAGAGAGCCGCCGTGGGGCCTGAGGTGACGGGGACCCGCTGAGAGGCGCGTGTCCCCCGATCTGTTACTGTACCCCCCCCCCTTGAGGATTGGACTCCGGACGATCCTCCCAAGGTTTGTGAGGAAATTTCCGACAACATTTTTGAGAAGAGCTGGAGCATGAATATGATGACAAGGTACCCAGGAGCGTTCCTCTTGGCCATATCCTTTCCAATGAACGAGGAACTGATGTCTGCCCCTGGACCAACGTGAATCAAGAATGGAATGGACTTCGAATTCCTGTTGTCCTTGTTATGACGGGATTGGATCTCCGAGGACAGTCTGGAAAATGTACATTTTGGACAAAGGGTTTCAGAAGGGACAGGTGAAACACAGAGGGTATCTTCATGGTGGGAAGAAGCGAAAGTCGATACACTACCGGGTTGATCCGTTCGAGGACCTTGAAGGGACCCAAGTATCTAGGAGCCGGCTTCTGGGAAGGAGTTTTGAGCTTGATATTTTTTGAAGATAGCCAAACGTCGCCGATCTGCTTGCGTCTTTTGTTTTTGGACGGACCCTTGCAAGGCTCTTTGAATCTTTTTCCAATCATTTTGTAGATTAGAGACGTGAGTATCCGCTGCAGGAACACCAGAGGGGAGGGAGGAGAGGGGAAGGCTGCTGGGATGGAACCCATTGTTAATGAAGAAGGTCCTCTTGCGTGGACTCATTCTTCAGTGAATTAATAGCGAACTCCGCTCAGGGTTATAGGTCCACCCAATTGTCTTGAGATTCTGACACAAAGCATCTGAGATACTGCTCCAAGGTCTGATTCATTCTCTCCGTCTGGCCGTTGGTCTGCGGGTGGTAACCCGAGGAGAAGAGGAGGGAAATGCCAAGTCTTTGAGAGAACTCTCGCCAAAACTTAGAGATGAATTGAGTACCTCTGTCTGAAAAAATGGAAAGTGGCACGCCGTGTAACCTGAAAATTTCTTTAGAAAAAATGTCAGCCAAGATAGCTGAACTGGGGAGACCATTGAGGGGTATAAAGTGTGTGTGCTTGGAAAACCTGTCCACTACCACAATGATCGTATTCATCCCCTTAGAATTTGGAAGTTCCACAGTAAAGTCCATGGAAATATGCTTCAAAGGCCGTTCCGGAATAGGAAGAGGCAGGAGGAGACCAGAAGTTTTGTGTCGAGCGGACTTGCTCTGAGCTCAGACTGGACAAGCTCTGGTGAAATCAAAAATGTCTTTGTTCATTTTAGGCCACCAAAATGTCCGTTTAATAAGATCCACTGTCCTCTTGAAGCCTGGATGACCAGCAGATCTAGAAGAATGCCCCCACTCTAGGATCTTGTGGCGAAAACGTGGAGCAGCGTACAGGCGTACTTCTGGCACCTTAAATCTCCTAGGGTTATGAGCCTGGGCTTTATTTATCTCATCCAGGATATCAAAATTATTGGCAGAAATAATTTACTTTGCGGGGAGAATCGTCTCTGAAGATTCGTTAAATCCTTCCTCCGTAGAGAATTGGCAAGAAAGAGCATCGGCCTGATATTCTTGGTACCTGGAATATATGAAATCGTGTAATTGAAACGAGAGAAAAACAGTGCCCAACATGCTTGACGGGATCCCAGACGACGAGCCCCCTCAATGTATAATAAGTTTTTGTGATCGGTGAGAATAGCTACTGGCTCTTTGGTACACTCGAGGAGATGTCTCCATTCTTGCAGGGCTAATTTGATAGCCAAAAGTTCACGGTTACCGACATCCTAATTTCTCTCGGCCGAAGAGAATTTCCTGGTAAAGAATCCATACGGTTAGAGTCTTTCTTGTGATGAAGATCTTTGTGAGAGTACTGCCCCAGCTCTCACATCAGAAGCGTCTACCTCCAGGGTGAAAGGAAGGAATGTATCCGGATGCCGAAGGATGGGGGCGGAGACGAAAGCTCTTTTGAGGAACTCGAAGGCTTTGATGGCTTCAGAGGCCCATGCTGTCGGATCAGCACCTTTTTTGGTCAGAGCAGTAATTGGTAAAGCGATAGTGGAGAAATTACGGATGAATTTTCGATAGTAGTTAGAAAAGCCAAGGAAACACTGAACGGCTTTTAGGGAATTCGGCAACGGCCAATCCAGAACAGACTTCAATTTCTCAGGATCCATGGTGAAACCTTTACCAGAGATTATATAGCCAAGAAAGGCTGTGGAAGATTGGTGGAAGAGAAATTTCTCTATCTTCGCGTAGAGGATATTAGCATGAAGCCGAGAGAGAACCACCTTGGTGTGACGACTGTGTTCTTCCAGGCTCTTGGAGAAAATGAGGATATCATCTAAGTATACGATGACGAAAATTCCCAGAATGTCCCAGAAGATATAATTCATAAATTCTTGGAAGACGGCAGGGGCATTGCAGAGGACGAACGGCATCACTAGGTATTCATAATGACCCGAACGCGTGTTAAATGCAGTTTTCCATTTGTCACCATCTCGTATTCGGATAAGATTGTAGGCTCCTCTCAGGTCGAGTTTGGAAAATATAGAGGCTCCCTGGAGCCGGTCAAATAGTTCCGAAATTAGAGGAAGAGGGTACCGGTTTTTAACTGTAATCTTGTTAAGCCCACGAAACTCGATTCTTTTTCACGAAGAAGAAACCTGCCCCGGCGGGGGAGGTGGAATTCCGAATAAACCCTTTCTTAAGATTCTCCTGGATGTAGGTCGCCATAGCCTCGGTCTCGGGCACAGATAATGGATACGACTTATACTTGGGGAGTGTGGTTCCTGGAATTAATTCGATGGGGTAGTCGTACGAACGATGAGGTGGTAGAACTTCAGCCTGAGTCTTGTTAAAGACATCCAAAAAGTCTTGGTATACCTCCGGCAGGGTAGAGAGAGAAGGAGAAATGGTGTCGAGACCAGCGAGCACGGTAACAGGATGAGTGACCATCTTCTCCAAGGTAGGAGCCCACTGGATCGGTAGTTCATTTGTCCAATCAACACACGGGTTGTGAAGCTGGAGCCACGGCAATCCCAAAATGACCTGAACAGTAGGAGAGTGGAAAACATCAAAGATGATGACTTCAGTATGACCATCCGCAATAGTCAGGGTGATGGGAATAGATTCCCAAATAATGAAGGCTGGTTGGAATGGTCGACCGTCGATAGCCTCCAGGCCGATGGGTGACTTCTTCTTGACTAACGGGATTTGGTTGTTGCAGGCATAGTCGTGATCCAAAAAGTTGCCACCAGACCCGGAGTCGATGAAGGCTTCAACCTCTCCCTTAACATTAGGACCCTCAAGAGTTATGGGGAGAAGGAGTGTCTTCGGTAGCTCTTTGGGGGAAGAGGGGCAAGGAGAAATGGTACCCAGTAGAAGCCCCTCTACCTTTACTGGGCGTTCTCGTTACCCGGTTTCAAGCGACAGTGACGTAGTTGGTGTTCCGGGGAGCCGCAGTAGTAGCAGAGACCCTCAACTCGTTGGCATGTTCTTTCAGTGGTCCGAAGCTGTTGGCTACCGATTTGCATCGGTTTGGGGGCATCCAACGAAGGAAGAGCCAAGGGAGGAGAAACAGGCAAGGGCGACAGTAAACGGGGGCGCTGGCACTCGTAGCGTCGCTCTTGAATGCGCTGGTCCATCCGGATGCTTAGGACAATGAGATCCTCTAGAGTTGAGGGACGAACATGAGCTGCGAGGTCATCCTTGAGGGATTCGGACAAACCCTGCCAGTATGCCGCGGCGAGAGCCTCATCATTCTACTGGGTTTCTGTAGCAATGGTGCGGAACTCCACCGCATAGCTTGCAGCCGGCCTGCGACCCTGGGAGAGATGAAACAAGGAAGAAGCGGCAGTCTCCCTATGCGCTGGTGTCAAAGACCTGCTGATACTCTCGCCGGAATTTGGGGTAGTCTGGGTAATGTTTATCAAATGACCAAGGATGATCACAAAAAGGTCCCACTAATTTGCACACAGCCTAAATTACCAGTGGTAGTATATAAGGGAACTAATTAGTCCCAACATACATATAATGCAGAAACCAGGAGGGATAAAAATACAAAAATAATAACATTTTTATTAATTACTTATAACTCTTCTAGGTGAAAATATATATGTATATATACACACTAATAAAATGATTTAAAAAAACACTGAAGTACGCCCGTTTTGTGGACCATTCATATAGATATATGCATGTACTGTATAGGTCCTTGTTATAGTGAACGCATAATCTCGTATTCAAATACCCTATAGTCTGTGACAGGAATGTGTCACCGATATCAAAGTGTTGACATCTAAGAGATAAGGTAAGTATATGCTTGTTCACAATACATATGAGCAAGAACAAACCAGTATATACTTTATCTCCAGCATACCGGTTGGGAGGTGGAATACGTGGTTCCAAGTTGTCCATAGGTACTTGGGCAGGAGGGGACGGTGTAGCTGGAGAGTTTAGAAAGTTCTTGCGCCACAGCGGTAACTGGTCGCTTAAAAATTGCCAGTGATTCATAGTGAATCCTTGGCCCACCTCAGGGGGGTCTGCATTTGTTGGCTCTGCATAATGTAATGCCTGTATGCCCGCAGACCTGGCCAGTCCCCAGTACTGAGGTGGGTAAGGGTATAACATGCACTCACAGCAGTGAGGGCGTGTCCGGAGTGTGGTAAGATTCATTGCTGGGCCTGGTGAGAAAGGGTTAACGATATACTTGCTGAGTCCGGGGTGCCAGAAGTCGGATGGTTAATGTCCAAGAGCCGTGGGTCAGGGGCAGGAGAAAGCAGCATAGTGAGGTCCAAAGCAGAGTCCAGGGGTAGCGAGGTCCAAAGCAGATTCCAGGGGTAGCTAGGCAAAGACACTGCACACAGGAGCCAAAGAGAAGCTATGCAGAGCAAGGAAGGAGAGGGCAGACTGGGGTTATAAAGGAAGGAGGGCCAATGGTAGCAAGGGGTGGAGCTTCCGCTCCTGTCTGGGTGTACGCAGGTATAGGTCCAGGTGAGCAGGGAGGGAGACAGGGGTGTGATTCATGGCAATCGCCTGCAGCCGATGGGGGGCGGAGCCAGCGGCACGGGAGGGCTGGTAAGAAGATCGGGTGTGTGCGCACTCTGTAAGGCTGCCGTGCGCGCGCACCGGTCGCGGGCGTGCGGATGTGGCATGCGCCGCGGAGGAACAGCTCGCGTGGGAGTGGGACAGGTAAGAGGCCGAGGGAGCGGGGAACCGGGGCAGAGAGCCGCCGTGGGGCCTGAGGTGACGGGGACCCACTGAGAGGCACGTGTCCCCCGATCCGTTACAATAAGTTTCACTGGATGTGCACTGAGCTCTTTCTGTGTTTCATGTTCTGTCTCTGGTTTTAAATATATATTGCCATGCTCAGTAGCACTCCTCTGTGACACTTATATGCTTATATATATGTTGTAGTTATTTTGGGGGTTCAATATGAGCTTGTAGGTGTCCTGTACACTGGCGACACAGTTTATTACACTGCGGCCAGATCCGCAAGCCGGGAGATTTCCCGGCTTGCTAGTGGCCGCCCCTCGCCGCAGCAGTATGTTTTACAATTCTTGTTCAGCTGGTCTTAGCTGATTGGAGGGTGGCTCCTCCTACCTAGTTGAAGCTCACCCCCTCCCACATTTAAATGGTTAAAAGCTCACTCCATTGCATCTCCCACTCTCAGGAGAACTTGCTTGCTTGCAGTTTGATTGTGACAAATCTAATACAGAGTGATTTTCCTGGTAATGTACAGGTTAAAAAGAGCTTCAATCAGACTTAGAACTATGCAACTAATTTTGACAGATTTATTATAAATCATTCTTCCTGGTAATGCACAGGTTATTAAGACTTTATATTAGTGTTAGGTACCCTTGAGATGTGGTCTGCCATGTAGTGGCTCAAGGGCTTACAACACTTTGGCCAAAATGTTAAACTAAAAGACAATTTTATTTAATAGATATCTATACATATATATTTAAGCACTGTACCGTGTATAAGTTTCACTGGATGTGCACTGAGCTCTGTCTGTGTTTCATGTTCTGTCTCCGGTTTTAAATATATATTGCCATGCTCAGCAGCACTCCTCTGTGACACTTATATGCTTATATATATGTTGTGGTTATTTTGGGGGTTCAATATGAGCTTGTAGGTGTCTTGTACTGTATGTTTTACTGTAGTAACTGCTCAGTGAATCATATTGCAGGGTTACATTTTCAATAATTGTGCAAGAATTGAATTAAATTAAAAAACCTGAGCAAAGCGATTGATTACAGGAAAATGGACCGATCTGTAGCTTACTGTAGCTAATCACTTGTCTGTGTGCATATTGTATTGATGCACATACTGTAATGCAGGGGTGAGAAAACTTTTTATGCTAAGCCCCCCTTTTCATCCATGAAATTTCTCGGCCCCCCCTGCCTGATGTAATCAAAATCACATGAAAAAAAATCCTTTATTAAACAGTATACAATGTAAATACAAATATGTCTAAATACTTACATATTTCAACAGCTCGCGTTTGCAAAATTAGGCTGCGTCCACGCTGCCACTGAGAGCTGTGACATCAACAACTCTCCAAGCATGAGCATAGGGTGTCCTGCATAATTTTGCAATCGTGGATCGGGGCTATTTTTGTGTGTGTTTGTGTGTGGCTGTGTGTGTGTATTGACTGCTGCTGAGCACGCCTCAAAGTCAATTTTGTTTGCCTCCCTAAGCGCCAAGCTTGGGAGAGCATAAGTGCACAAATGCAATCCTTTGGGGGGGGGGGCATTCATCCACCTCTTTGCTACCTCCATTCCCTCTCTCCCCCACCCCCCTTTATTTTCCCTTCCTGCTCCCTTTTTTCCTTCTCCCATGTGCCTTTTTATTCTCCCTGCTCTTTGGCTTGCTGTCCCCAGTGTCATCCAAACTCCTGACTACAGTATTATGTATTTTTTTTTTTCCGTTTTCAATGTTGCGTTTTCACTTTTTTTTTAAATTATTTCTGTACATTCATAGTATGATTGATATAGTGGCAGCCTACCCTTTCACTTGCAGAGGATTGTAGCGAAACAGGTTTCAAGCGGAGGAGAGCAGGAACACAGCGCTATTGCAGGGCAGACACCGGAAATAGGGGCGTTTGAAACCACAGCACTGTGGCGTGCTCCTCCCCCGTACGTCTGCCCGCACACAACTTCTTCACCTGCCCTCTCGCGCACAGCTACTTTACCTGCCCTACCGCGCACAGCTTCTACGTGTACCCTCCCACGCACAGCTTCTTCGCTTGCCTGCACACAGCTGAATCGTCTGCCCGCACACAGCTTCTGCTGGCCCGTGCACACCAGGTTTCATCGCATGTATCCTGCGCCCCCCTGAAATAATCTTGCACTCCCCCCCAGTTTGTGCATCGCTGCATTCAATCATAACACCCCCCACACACACAATCACAACCCAGACACAGCACACATACTCCATCACAACACGCACACTCAATCACAACCAACACACTCAATCACAACACACACACACAATCCCAACACACAATCACAACACGCACATACTCAATCAAAACACACAAATACACACACTCAATCACCACACACACACACTCAATCACCACACACACTCACACACTCAATCACCACACACACACACACACACACACACACACACACACACACACACACACACACACACACACACACACACACACACACACACACACACACACACACACAAACACACACACACACACACACACACACTCACACACTCACAACACACAATCACAACACACAACACACAATCACAACACACACACACACAATCACAACACACACACACACACACTCACAACACACACACACACACAATCACAACACACTCACAACACACAGACACTCACAACACACAGACACACATTCACCACACACACACACACACACACACACACACAATCACAACCAACACAGACACACACACACTCAATCACAACACACATACAAACACTCAATCACAACACACACACACACACACACACACACACATACACACACACACAGCGCACATACTCAATCAACACACACTCAATCACAACACACACAACACACACTCATATGTCATATACTTTCACCTAGGGAGTACTAAGCATGCTCCGCAGTGGAAACAGACAGGAGGAGGAGGAGGAGGGGATGTCTGTGTGCAGAGAGAATCCCAGCCCCCGCAGCACAGAGGTCCGCTTCCTGGTTCCTGTGCTGAAGCACTGCATTCCCAGTGCCAGCCTTGCCTTGTTCCCTAGACCTGCATTCTCCCCTTGCAGAGATCTTATCATGGCTGCTCCCGCTCCTTGCGCAGTGGCCATTCCTGCGCTTCAGCTGCTACGCTGAAGTGGTGTGATTCTGACTTCCTGTTGCCGAACTCCAGCCTGGACATCGACTACCCTACCGTCTCCAACCCTGACCCTGCTACGATTGACTACGGACTGTGCAATCCTGAACCAGCTTCATGGTCTAAGGTCAGCTTATTCACATCCCCACCTCAGCCCCGCGGTCCGGTCCTGGTTTGTGGCGAGCACATCCGTTACAGTATGCTCAGCCACACAAACTCGGACCGCCCTGTGGTGAGGGTAGGAATGCTCATTTCTGAAATACTATCTGCAGACCGGTTCCTGTTTGAAATAATGTCCCTGCCTGAATCCCAGTGCCTGTTTAAAGGTTTAACTCTCTCTGAACGTCGGCTCCGTTAATAATTCCTTATAAAGGTCTAGGACCTTAGACGGTTAGGTTAAAACAGACCCTGCTCTCCAGTCTTCCTTCTACTGATTCCACTGCGATCTGGGAAAAGGTGGATCCTGTGCAACTGGTGAAGGCTAAAAGTGTGCTCCAAGAACTATCCCTAGCTTTTTATCGGTGCATAAAACAGCATGACCCTCTCCTCGCCAGCTACGTTGTTACTGGAAGGTTCCCCCGTGCTACTAGTCCTATTGCTAAACCTTTGGGGGTGCCTCCTTCTCCTGGAAATTACCAAATTGATTTTGTTTCTCTGAAGCCAAAAGAAGAGTTTGCCACAATCCCTGGTTTTGATTCAACCTCTCAATTCTATGACTTTTCTATGATGTTTTGCCTGCTTTAACCCCTGCTTATAAACCATTTGAGACACCCTTTGTGCATTCTTGTAACCCCACAGCCAATGTCACCTTCCTTGAGCCTGAAGATGAACCTTCTATAGCCCCATTTTCCAAGTCAAATCCTCTTTCCTCTGACTCTCATGCACTGTCTGCTTTAACCCTTGATAGTTCTCAACCCCTAGGTTTAAAGGCAGACCTCACACATTATGCCTCTCCTGAGGTTCAAGTCGATGAGCCTGTTGGTGTTAATTGCTTTCCCTCCCCTGTCCTAGCTAAAGTTCCTGCTACTGAGGTCCCTGAGACTTTTTTGGAAATATTGATCCCAGTTAAAAGTGATGCTCATGAGTCTGCTTTAGCCAAGAGCCAGCACGCAGATTCCACTGTCTCCTATAATTTTACTATACCCAATGCTATTCCTTCTGTGTCTCAGACATCTGAAATTCCTGCCCTTGACTCTGTCTGTCTCCTTGGAGACTTTTACAGTGATTAGTTCCCCTTTTACTGTCCCTAAGGCTATCACTTCAGAGATCAGCTTTTCTATCTCTGATCCCTTACTAAGCTCTGAGTCTCCCCTTACTGCTTCTAAGGCTTAGGCCCCACTGCCTCAGACCATGCGCCCGCACTGCAGACAGGCGGCGCATGGAGAGGCACTTTGGGCTTTCTGCGGTCCAAAGGGAGCATTTGAGCGAACGGGGGGGGGGGCGTGGCCAAATGGGTCCGGGGGGCACGGCCATGACATGGGGGGCACCGCCAAAGCCAAAACAAAGCAGGGCTCACAGCACTAGCTGGCTTGCCATTGGTTGATGGTTGCCAGTCTGTGATTGGTCCCTTCGCGTACCATGTGACGCATCGCCGCACGGGAACACAATTCTCTTGTATCCCCTGCTGGCTGACGCGTCACAGTACGTAGTCAGTTGGCAGTGAGGAGGGACGGACCGGATCGTGAGGCTACAAGGCAATGGTGAGTAGCACTGACGCGGCCGCCCGCGCCGCCGGGCGCAGCAGGTCACAGCCCCAAGGATTCTCCAGCACTTCCTGTGTTAACCTGTGCCACTGCTATAACTCCTGATGTAAAGCCAGGCTTCCTTCCCTCCGACTCTCCTGTAGTCTGTGAGATGCCTATCACCATTACTAAAACTCCTGTTTTACAAGGTGTCTTCTCTGTTAAGTCTGTAATACCTGCAGTTTCATTAATTGATTCCAAAACCCTTGCCACAAAGTCTCCCATAGAGCCTGATGCCCTAACTATGGATTCTCAGACACCCACTTCAGAGGCTAGCGTAACTTTCTCTGATTCTATTGAAGTACCTAATCTAGCCCTTGTTGTTTCACAAATATCCACTTCTGAGACAAGCGCAATGTCCTCTGATTTTATTGAAGTATCTAGTCCACTCCCTGTTGTTTCTCAAATTCCCACTTCAGAAATAAGCGCAATCTCCCCTGATTCCATAGAAGTACCTAGTCTGGTCCTTGCTGTTTTATAAATTCCCACTTCAGAGACAACCGCAATGTCCTCTGATTCTATTGAAGTACCTAGTCCTGTCCCTACTATTGCTCAAATATTCCCTTCAGAGACAAGCGCAACTTTCTCTGATTCAATTGAAGCATCTAGTCTGGCCCTTGCTGTTTCATAGATAACCACTTCAGAGGCCAGCACAATGCCCTCTGACTCAATCGAAATACCTAGTCTGGCTCTTGCTGTTTCTCGGATACCTACTTCAGAGACAAGCACAACATCCTCTGATTCAATTGAAGTGCCTGGTCTGGTCCCTGCTGTTTCTCAAATACTCACTTATGTGACCTGTATACCTTTTTAGGTCTCCTGTGTGGTGCCTAGGGTAACTGCTGCTGTCTCTCAGGCATTCATTTCTGGAACAAACATATCCCACACTGATTGTTCTGCAGGTCCTGTTATAACCATGGATGATCCTAAGATTCCCACAGCAAAGCATCACCCCTCCCTCCCTATTTTCCCCATAGTACCTCATGCATCCTCTGAATCCGGGATTTCCCCTCCTCAGTCAATATTGTCTCTCACTGACTCTCCCACAGTATTTGAGGTATCCGCTAAAGACTGTATGGCTGCTACAACGAACTCAGGGTTATCTCTCTTGGAACCTTCTGTAGTACCTGTTTCTCCTACGGATTTAAAGGACCCAGTGTTCAAATCGGAGTTATACATTCCTAATTCTTCCATAATGTTTGGGGTATCCACTACTGACTGCTCTTCCTCTGCTGCAAACTAGGGGCTACCTCCCAGGGAGGTCTCTGTGGTACTGAATGTATCTGTGGACTCAAAGGACCCTGTGTCTAAAACTGATTTTTTTTGCACCAATTCCTCTATTGTATTGCGTGAAGTCAGCTTTTCCGCTCACTCAGCCTCCTGTGGTATTGGATAAGATCTGTATTGATCAAAGCTTTCTCACTTTACAAGCAGCTTCAGTACCCACAGATTCGTGTGTGGTGCCTGATGTGTTCCCTCTGGACTCCTTGTTGTTATCTTCTAAAACTAAAATACCCCCATTGAACTTCCTTGTCTCGTCTGTGATGCCTATCCCTGTTTCTGGTGCTCCCACTGTGGGCACGGGCATGCCTCTCTCTGCTTGTTCTTTGGTGTCTACTGCATCCTCTATGGATGTCCAGACTTCGGTCCTGATGCTCCCTAAACCCCATATGTCCAGGGATGCTGGCTTCTTATCGTTTGCCAGTATCGTGGCAAAAAACTATGTAAACACTTCAACCATCACACTCAACTTGCTAGGGTTAACGGGCCTGGGCTTTAACAAAAGAACTGTATCAATATCTTTCGGAGAACCCTCCGCCCTATACCCTCGCTAACCACTGCCCGGATTTCGTTGGAGGAAAAAATTCTCTCAAACTTCTACATGCCCATTTGAGCAATACCATTACTCTTCCAGGATGTTCCTCTACCACAACCGATCAACAATCACTCTGCCTTGTCTTGTACACTGGGACTAGTGCTGAATACCGGGCACCTGACTTGTGCCCCTCGGATGTCCCTGTTCTGGACTCTCCTGTTCTTGCATAGTTCTGGATTTCCAAATAATTTTGTGATGCTTTCGGCGCCTCAAGAATTGCGGTACCTTCGTTTTCTTGTCCAAAGATTGTACTCGCCAATGGACTGCTGGATCATGGGTCTACTTCTTACCTAAGACACTTCAGAAACAATTCAATGTCACCCAGATCTCTGATTGTTTCATCTCGTCCGGAGTCCTCGCCTGAAGGGGGGGTACTGTAAGGAATCCGTTCCTGGTTTTAACTGGAGCTCACTCTTGCCGAGTTAGTGAGCTCTCAGATAGACCTTCCCTTGGATTTGGAAGCACTATCACCTGTGCTTGCAATCACTGCAGCTCTGTCTCTCTGCCCTGGCATAGGAGGAATTCCCACACACTCCTGTCTTTGGATTGGTTATTTGCCCTTCTTATTCTGGGCTTTCCCTTTTCCTCATTGCTGAGCATAAACCATGATTCACTTGGATGTAACTGTGTTTGCCACAAGCTAAATTGCCTTAGCCTTACCCTGTTTCTGAGACCTGCTGCATTCACCCCAGGCAGAGGTCTGCACCTGGTTCCTATGCTGAAGTGCTGGCTCCCCAGTACCAGTCTTACCTTGTTCCTGAGACCTGCTGCGTTCACCCCAGGCAGAGGTCTGCATTCTGGTTCCTGTGCTGAAGCGCTGCATCCCCAGTGCCAGCCTTGCCTTGTTCCCGAGACCTGTATTCTCCCCTTGCAGAGATCTTATCATGGGCTGCTCCTGCTCCTCGCCAGAGGCCATTCCCGTGCTTCTGCTGCTACGCTGAAGTGGTGTGCTCATGAATTCCTGATGCCGAACTTCAGCCTGGATATCGACTACCCTACCTTCTCCAACCCTGACCCTGGTGTGTCAATGGATTACCCTGGCCTCTCCAACCCTTACACTGCTACGATTGACTACGGACTGCGCAATCCTGAACCGGCTTTGTGGTCTAAGGTCGGTGTATTCACATCCCCACCACAGCCCCGCTGTCTGATCCCGGTTTGTGGCAAGCACGTCCGTTACATGTACATATGGTGTCCAGTCCTGTCAGCAATTGTGCAAGGATAATGTAGGAATGTAGAAAAAAAGCATACAGCTTTGAGTTTTATAAGTTTTTTATTATGAAGCGCCTATACTTGATAATGTCTTCAAGGTCAAATCACAATGGACCAGCGTGGTACTGTAGACTTGTTTTTTAACTGTTTTTTAACACCTGTAAATTGACACAGTAGCACAGACAGAAGTGTACACATTACAATTCATTAATTTCTGCCACCTGGCGGATATACAAAGAATTTCACCCAAATAAATCCGAAACCATTAAATAAAAACAGATCAACCGCGGTAAACCACGGATGCCTGGCGGTGTGAAGGTGGCATGAAGGTGGCGTGAATACCACGTGGAATACAGCAGAGCACATGAAAAAGGATTTGGGATTTGTTAAAATAATGGCTGCTGCTTCTCTAAATATTCAGTAAAGTATGTCCATCTCTCTTTGTAATTACTGTACTAAAATAAATAGTTGTAAAGTAATTGTGAACACATAATGTAGTACATATACAACATATTACATACAGGCATACCCTGGTTTAAGGACACTCACTTTAAGTACACTCGCGAGTAAGGACATATCGCCAAATAGGCAAACGGCAGCTCGCGCATGTGCCCGTCTGCAGGTCCTGAACAGCAATTCCGGCCCCCGTCCTGTACCAAAACTATGCGCAAGCGGGGAGACTATAGAGCCTGTTACAAATGCGTTATTTACATCAGTTATGCATGTATATGACTATTGCAGTACAGTACATCCATCAATAAGTGGAAAAAAGGAAGTGCTTCACTTTAAGTACATTTTTGCTTTACACACATGCTCCGGTCCCATTGCGTACGTTAATGTGTATGCCTGTATCATGGTAATTGTTAGAAACATATCCTAAACTCACTATAAATAATAAAATTCATTATACAGTTATTATATTAACTAAATTACACTTTATCAGATGTATATCTGGATCTATTTCTGTTTTTCTGTCGTAAGACTACCGCATTGACGCTGATGCTGACCATGAAGCCCGCCACCTCCCTTACCATTGGTGGATAGCTGAGGAAGTTCCGTGACGTCAGACGCTGTTCGGATGCGGAAGAGATAGACTGTCTAGAGGAGTCGTGTACAGCTGTATTATTGGCGTCGCTCCAAAACCCTGAGTTGGTTACACCGCTGTTTTTTATCGTGGAACATGTGAGTGTACTGGAGCTCACTGCTCTAATCGTTTGTTTATTAAACTGTATTGTACTATGATCATTCTCTTTTCTTTTAATACATGTTGATCTGATTCCTGTGAACCAACATTCATCCACGAGAGGAGTTCTTGAGCTTTGTGTACTCCTCCTGTTGCCTATTTAGGGATTGAGAAATTCCTCACACCAGCAGCATCTCCTCTTGGTGATATTAATTTAATTAATTAATCTTTTTGATATAATTTGGGTTTGCACTCACTTTTTCTTGCACTATTGATCATTTGTAATGGATTTTTTTATACTGGTTTTTGGATTTGAACCCACTGGTGCTGAGGAGGTTGAAGACAGTCAGCCCTGCAAGGGTAAGTAACACATTTATTTATTTTGGGTGTCCATTGATTGCCAATGTGATTAGCTGTGCCCCAGTTGAGGGCATAGGTAGCCACAGTGACATTAAATGGATTTAGTGACTTGTGTTTTTGTTTTTATTGTAATGTGCATTTTTTATTTTTCGGAAAGGGCAAAGGCCCTATTAGACAGATTTGGTTAATATGGCTATTGACAATTACTGGGTGTGGTGGCCATCTACCCTTTATTGGATGTTGTTGCCATTGAGAAATAAGAGGATGGCACAGTGTAACGCTGTTCTGCCGCAGACTAGACCAGTCCCCAGTACTGAGGTGGGAAAGTAGTGTACCACGCACCCACAGCAGTGAGGGCGTGCCGGGAGTGTGGTAGAGTCTGTTGCCGGGTTTGGTGAGGGTAGAGTGGTAAAGAACTTGCTGAGTCCAAGGTGCCAGAGGTCCAAGTAGTGAGTCCGTAAGCCAAGGGTCTAGGGAGAGAGAGAGCAGCAAAGTCGAATTCCATAGCCAAGTCCAGGGGTAGAGAGGTACATGAAGTCAAGGAAAGCCGGGGTCCAAATCCAGAAAGGGCAGTCAGACAAGCCGCATCAGCAACTAGAACAGGAAAAGAGCAGGTGACCAGGCACAGAACTCCAAACAGCACAAGGCTACTATAAGCTATGCAGAGCGAGGAAGGAGAGGAAGGACTGGGGTAATAAAATATGGCTGACCAATGGAGAGCAGGGGAGTAACGGAGGTGTGTCTTGGTTGCCTCAGGAATAGGCTCAGGAGTAGAGAGGAGGAGGAAGCAGGTGTGTAGCTGGGCCGGGAGGCGGAGCGTTCCATGATGAGCAGGGGGCTGAGCCATGAGTGCAGGAAGAGGAGATAGCAGACTGGGTAAGCGCACCCCCTGTAAGACTTGCGCGCATGCGACCCGGAAGTGCGGCAGCGCGCCTCGCCTGCCAGAGGAGAGTGCAGTGGTGCACAGTCG
The DNA here is from genome assembly GCF_040206685.1 of Ascaphus truei. Lineage (NCBI taxonomy): Eukaryota > Metazoa > Chordata > Amphibia > Anura > Ascaphidae > Ascaphus > Ascaphus truei. The sequence goes on along the minus strand of NC_134487.1, from coordinate 252,376,427 downwards.
CCGGCAGAATAATGCGGGGCGGCCGCTGTGGAAGTCTGCTCAGGTAGGGAGGGGACCTGCCACAGGGAATGCATCCACTGGTTCCTTACAGTAACCACCCCTCCTCTGAGGATCGAACTCCGGACGATCATTCCATGGCTTGTGAGGGAACTTCTAGTGGAATCGTTTGAGTAAAGCTGGAGCGTGAATGTGGTGGAGAGGCACCCAAGATCGTTCTTCAGGCCCGTCACCCTTCCAGTGAACAAGGAATTGTGGCTTGCCTCTTATGAATCGGGAATCAAGGATGGATTGTACCATGAATTCTTGCTGCCCCTGAATAGTGACGGGATTGGGTTTGAGAGGGCGATCAGGAAAGTGAGAATTCTGAACGAGGGGCTTCAGAAAGGAGACGTGGAAGACTGTGGAAATTTTCATGGACGGTAGTAACTGTAGGCGGAAGGCTACCGGGTTTACTTGTTCCAAGATTTTGAAGGGTCCTATGAATCGAGGTGCCAACTTCTGAGAAGGTAATCTAAGCTTAATATTCCTGGAGGAAAGCCAGACTCTGTCCCCCAGCTTATATTCCGGTGGCTTTTGGCGGCACCGATCTATTTGCATTTTTTGTCTTTGAACAGCGCTATGCAGTGCCTTTTGAATCCTTCTCCAGGAGGCTTGCAGGTTAGCAACCCGATCATCTGCTGCCGGAACACCAGAAGAGGTGTGGGGAGGGGGAGGTGGCTGGGGTGAAAACCGCAATTCACAAAGAAGGGGGATTCCTGAGTAGATTCGTTCCTGAGGGAATTAATAGCGAACTCCGCCCAGGGTAGTAATTCCACCCAAATTTTTTTGGGATTCAGACACAAAACACTTCAGATATTGCTTCAAAGACAGAGGAGAACAGGAGGGAGATGCCGTTCCTTTGGGAGAATGCCCGCCAAAACTTCAAAATGTATTGTGTGCCCCTGTCAGAAACAATGGAGTGAGGGATACCGTAATGCCTTAAGATCTCCTTTGTGAATACCTCAGCCAACGTGGGGGTATTAGGAAGGCCCTTGAGGGGGATGAAATGTGCCTGTTTTGAGAACCTATCCACTACTACGAGAATGGTGTTCATACCCCTGGAGGGTGAGAGTTCCCCAATACAGTCCATTGATATATGCATCCAAGGACGTTCAGGGATGGGGAGGGGTAGAAGAAGACCCAATGGCTTGTGTCGAGTGGACTTACTCTGTGCGCATACCGGACAGGCTTTCGTGAAGTCCTGAATATCTCTGTTCATCTTCGGCCACCAGATAGTACGTCTGATCAAATCCAGAGTCCTCTTGAAACCCGGGTGACCAGCTGATCTGGATGAGTGGCCCCATTACAGGATTTTGTGATGGAAGCGTGGGGCGGCAAACAGGAGTCCCTCTGCTACCTCTAATCTGCTGGGGATGTGAGCCTGACCCTTCACGACTTTATCCAAATGTCGAAGGAATTGGCGGAGATAATGCATTTAGAGGGTAAAATTGTCTCAGAAACTTCATCGGACTTCTCCTCAGTGGTGAACAGACGTGAAAGAGCGTCGGCTTTAATGTTCATTGTGCCTGGAATGTACGAGATAGTGTAATTGAAACGGGAAAAAAATAATGCCCTGCACACTTGACGGGATCCCAGACGGCGAGCCCCTTTGATATTCAACATATTTTTATGATCTGTGAGTTTGACTACCGGTTCTTTTGTACCTTCAAGGAGGTGCCTCCATTCTTGAAGAGCTAGCTTAATCACCAACAGTTCCCTATTACCAACATCATAATTTCTCTCGGCCAAGGAATTTTTTTTGGAAAAGAAGCCACAGGGGTGGAGCTTGTCTTGGGGAAAAAGCCTTGGTGACAGTACTGCACCGGCACAGATATCAGAGGCATTGACCTCGAGGGTGAATGGGAGGGCGGTGTCGGGTGACGAAGAATAGGATCAGAAACTAAAGCCCTTTTGAGGGTCTCGAAGGCCCTGGTAGCCTCAAGGGACCATACAGAGAGATCGGACTCTTTTTTTAGTAAGGACGGTAAGGGGTGCGATGGAAGTAGAAAATCCGGTAATAGTTAGAAAACCCGAGAAAACGTTGGATAGCTTTTAGGGAGTTAGGTTGTGGCCAGTCCAGAACTGCCTTCAATTTTTCCAGATCCATGGTGAAGCCCTCATCGGAAATAATGTAGCCAAGGAAGGCTGTGGAAGGTTGATGAAAGAGGCACTTCTCCATCTTGGCATAGAGCTTGTTGGCGCGAAGCCGATAAAGGACCACCCTGTTGTGGTGGATATGTTCTTCCAGGCTCCTGGAAAAAATAAGTATGTCATCCAGATAAACAATAATGAAAATGTTCAGATTGTCCCGGAAGATCTCGTTCATGAATTCTTGGAAGACGGCTGGGGCATTACAGAGACCAAAATGGCATTACGAGGTACTCATATTGACCGCTGCGCGTGTTGAAAGCAGTCTTCTACTCGTCACCCTCTCGTATAGGAATCAGGTTGTACTCCCCTATGAGATCCAGTTTGGGAAAAAAAGTAGCCCCCTGTAGCCTGCCTGTCACGGGAGACTCCTGTGATGGGTAGGACCTCGGTAGCCGGAACAGCGGGAGCAGGCAAGATTGTTGGGGTAACGGGCTGAAGTCGGTGGTAATCAGCAAGTCGGATCGTCGTGGCAAGCAGGGGTCAGTGACAGACGCAAACAGGATCGCCGTGGGCAAGCAGGGGTCGGTGGCAGGCGGCGAATAGGATCGTCGTAGCACATGCAGTGGTTCGGCAACAGGAAGACAGGAGCAGGAACCGGGCAAGGGAGCAGGGACTGAGACCACAGATCAGGGAACAAAAGGGACAAGAAAAGTGCAATCACCCGGCGCTCTTGTTTGAATACAAAGTGAATATATAATCAAATGTGATATAATCTATAAAAAAACGCAAGTGCAAAATGGTGAAAAATGTGTAAAAATTAGTTGATACAGTAAACCAGTTCCTTTTCTGCTCTCAACCCACGTTGAACCCTCCTGGTGGTTTCTTGTAGGGACAAACAGGGACAAGCCAGATTACCAGTAAGGGCCTTTAATGGAACAGAACTCCAACATGGAACAGAACAGGTACAAGTACAGGACAGAAGCTGCGGCACGGGCATAGGCAAGGTGTCTGACTCAAAACAAAGGCAAGGTACTAACAGGAAGCAGAACTATAAGACAGAGAGAGGAGCAAAAAGAAGACAGACAGACAGAGGAACCCCAGAGCAGACAGAAGCAGCAGCACACCCGGTGGAAAAGGAAAGGAACTATGGCTAGGCAGGATGTCTAGGAGACCCTGACACAGTCAAACAGCTCAGAAATAAGAGGAAGTGGGTATCGGTTTTTGATTGTGATCTTATTGAGACCACGGTAGTCAATGCAGGGTCTCAAAGAACCATCTCTCTTTTTCACGAAAAATAATCTAGCACCAGCTGGGGAAGTGGAATTCCGGATGAATCCTTTCTTGAAATTATCTTGAATGTAATAAGACATAGCTTCAGTCTCAGGTAGAGCGAGTGGGTTGGATTTAGATTTGGGGAGAGTGGCTCCGGGGATCAATTCAATGGGGCAGTCAAAGGGGCCGATGTGGCAGAAGTGTTTCGGACTGGGTTTTATTAAAGACGTCCCTGAAATCGAGATATACTTTTGGAAGAGAGAAGGGAGGTGGAACGGATGTCTCCAGGCACGCAAGGGTGGTCACAGAAGTCTTCTCAGGGACCTGCAAGGTGGAGGTCCACTGAATGGGATACCGGTCTGTACAGTCAATGCGTGGATTGTGTACCTGGAGCCAAGGTAATCCCAAAATGACTTGAGCCGTGTGGGAGTGGAAGGATATTTGCTCAGTGTGGCCGTCCGCGGTGAAAAGTGTGAGAAGGGGAGTCACTAAAGTGATGAATGCCAGTTGTAGAGGTCTTCCGTCTATGGCTTCGAGGCCAATGGGTACCCACTTTTTGATCAGCGGAATTTGGTTCTCGACGGCAAAGTCGTGGTCCACAAAGTTGCCACAAGACCCGGAATCAATGAATGCGGAGGCCGGTACCCATATTTTGCGGGCTTTGAGGATTATGGGCAATAGGAGCCTCTTGGGGAGTTTCTTTTGGAGAGGGGGGCGAGAAAAGATGGTACCCAGGGAAAGCCCATCGAAACTCACAGGGAGTTCTCATTTCCCGGTCTCACGGGACAATGTCATACTTGGTGGTCGGGGGAGCCGCAATAATAACAAAGAACTTAATTCCTACGGCGAATCCTCTCAGCGGAGCGGGGCTGCTGACTACCAATCTGCATTGGCTCTGAGGCATCAATAGCCAGCATGGCAGGTTGGGGAGGCCTGGATGAATGAGGCCTAGTTGGCGTGGAAATGGGCATCATGAACCTGGGACGTTGGCGTTCCTGAAGTCTCTCCTGGAGCCGTTTGTCAACACGGATGGTCAGAGCTATAAGATCCTCCAGCGAGGAAGGTCGAGGTTGGGTGGCCAGATCATCCTTTAGGGGTTCAGCCAAACCCTGCCAGAAGGCTGCAGTCAGGGCTTCGTCGTTCCAACGAGTCTCTGCGGCAATGGTGCGGAACTCCAGCGCTTATCTTGCCACGAACCTTGAGAAAGATGGAACAGAGAGGAGGCTGCAGTCTCCTTCTGGGCAGGAGTATCGAAAACCTGTTGGAATTCATGCCGGAACCTCGGAAAGTCTTGGATAATTTCAGGCCTGAGTTCCCAAATAGGTGAGGCCCAGGCGAGAGCATTACCGATCAGAAGAGCGTAGATGTAGGCTACCTTGGAGCGGTCCGTGGTGAAGTGAGACAGGGACAACTCAAATTGTATGTCGCACTGGTTCAGGAATCCTCGACAGGTGAGAAGATCTCCAGGATATTGGTTAGGCGCCGGAATGCGTGGTTCCTGGGCTTCCTGGGCGGTAGTGTCCTCTGTCGGGCTTCCTGGAGGGAGAGGTTAGATAGCTCCTGCACCACGGCTGCTACTTGTTTGCTCAAGTACTGCATGTGCTCTGTGGTCACTACCTGAGGCACCTCAAGTGGGTCTGCTGATGGTGAGCTCTGCATAATGTAAGGCTGTGCTGCCTGCAGACCAGACCAGTCCTCAGTACTGAGGTTGGAAGGTAGTGTACCACGCACCCACAGCAGTGAGGGCGTACCCAGAGTGATGTAGTGTGCATTGCCAGGATTGGTGAGAGTAGAGTGGTAAAGTACTTGCCGAGTCCGGAGCGCCATAGGTCCGAGTAGTGAGTCCGTAAGGCAAGGGTCGAGGGAGAGGGAGAGCAGCGAAGTCGAAGTCCATAGCCAAGTCCAGGGGTAGAGAGATACACGAAGTCAAGGGAAGATGGGGACCAAATCCAGAGAAGGCAGTCAGACAAGCCGGATCAGCAACTAGAACAGGAAAAGAGCAGATGGACAGGCACAGAACTCCAAACAGCACAAGGCTATTATAAGCTATGCAGAGTGAGGAAGGAGAGGAAGGACTGGGGTAACAAAGGATGGCTAACAAATGGAGAGCAGGGGAGGAACGGAGGTGTGTCTGGGTTGCCTCAGGGATAGGCTCGGGGGCAGAGAGGAGGAAAAAGCCAGGTGTGTAGCTGGGCAGGGATGCGGAGCATTCCACGATGAGTGGGGGGTGGAGCCATGAGTGTAGGAAGAGGAGATAGCAGGCTGGGTACGCGCGTGCCCCGTAAGACTTGCACGCGCGTGACCCAGAAGTGCGGCGGCACGCCACGCTGCCAGAGGAGAGGGCAGCGGCGCACAGCCTCCTCTCCCGGCGGAATAATGCGGGGTGGCCACTGCGGAAGTCTGCTCAGGTAGGGAGGGGACCTACCACAGAGAATACGTACGCCGGTTCTTACACACACTCGTTTTTGTCACAGGAGACCAGGTTTTTACACATTTTTACCGGGATCATTCACTGAGAAAAACAAGTTAGTAAAACAAATTGTCATTTATTTCATTGAAACAGATGTACACACAATGGATTACAAAATACAGAAGAAAAAACACACTTACTGGGGTCTAGGCTACCAATCTAGACTTTCCGATGTGAAATAAGAGGTAAAACCAAGTCTTTAGGTTAACCAGGAGTTGTCCCGAAATGTACTGGAACAGAAATCGGCATGAAGTTCCTAATGCCACCACTGTATCAGCTCCAGAGCTGCCAAAATCCCTTGACCGGGAGACAGTACGAAATGTCCTGGTGCTCTTTTCGGCTTAGTGAAAGGGTGGGGGTGTTATCTAATAGCGCTTATATCTAAACACATTAATTAGTTAAATACAATGTGAAGTGACTTAAATTAAGTCTAAGTGAATACACAGTGAATGTGTGTAAAAAATAAATAAAGTGGATACAAACAGGTAGGTCAAAATGCAGCTCAACCCAAGGTAGGATTACTTTCTTTATCTATATGTTTTTTATTTTTCATGGTCTTTGCGCTCCCTGATCGCCTTGGACTTCGACTCTTTTCGGCATGCAATCCCAGCCATGACTGCTATGTTCTAATTTCAGAACTTGTCCCGGGAAAGTGTGACTTAGAAAATTTCTTGCCAGGAAATTTCTGAAGCCGGCTCGCTGCTATTTCTCTCTGAGCATCTTTTGGTGATTTCGAATTTGCCGCTGCTGTCATAGCGCTTAGAATCTGTGAGAATCTCTCGACTGGATTGGCTGCTGGCTTTCTTATAGTATTTCAGCTTCATTCATGAAATACTCCAGCAAATCCGAGCGTGGAGAAATTCTACCTGCCAATCAAAGTGTTGCCAGTCTATCTAAGCCAGGCAAGCACAGATTCGGATTCTGACAAGGGCATGCACCAGCTTGGCACCTCTTCCACCTGTCAGTAAGAAGCCACCCACAGAGATAGGCACGTCAATGTCAGGGCTGGGCAAATAGTGGTCCGATGACTTCAATTCATACCAGTACATGAGTACTTGAGGCTAACTCCGCTGCCCAAATGGCTTTCACACATTGGCAACCTATGAGGCTTTCATGTCCGGGACCTGAACAGATTGGTGGCACCACGTTTGGTAGCCATATGGTCTCTCTGAACCATGGACTTGGAAGTCCCCAGCTCATAATACCATAAACAAGCATCTGTACAATTAAACATTATGAAACAAAATATACTTTACCATATTTTTTCTAAGTCCCAAGGTAGAATTAAAAAACACTTAATTTTCAGGAAATAAACAAAAGAGATTCCGGCGCCTAATGAGTCCAAAAATAATGGAATCCTGGATATCCAGTAGAAATAGTTCCAGTTCCAAGGAAATCAACAGTCTCTGTATCTTGGGGTATTCAGATATGACTTGATGCAGTGGAAGTAGAACATGCAATGAAAAAATAAATATTTAGTGCAACACAGTTAAACAATTTATACAGACATATTTGCAACTGGCTGACATAAACAGACAAAACAAACAGACACAACTAGACAAACAACACTTAAGCAAAGCTAATGATAAAAGTTATTTATTAAACTAGATGATAAAAAGGACAAATGGCTAACAGACCGCTCCGGTGGGTTAAAACCTAGATAACACTCACAGGACGGCTGCTGGTAATTCGCATAGTACCAATGGGGGCTGGTGACCGCGTGTGGGGGATCCGCTGGGTGCCTCAGACGCCTTGTATTCCTTCTGCGTCTCTCTACTGGCAAAAACCAGAAGTGACGCCGTCCTCGTGGCGGACTGGAAATGACGTTGCCGGATGTGACGTCAGAACCTGGCAATATCCAGTGGAAGATACAGGAAACGGCGATCTGCACCTCCTTGCCCCACAGTCGTTAGAAGAATGCACTCAGCACTTGTACTGCTTGTAAATATAAGCCACCAAATGTCCTATATATAGATAAAAAATGCCCTAGGCGTTTCGTGCGTCTAAACACACTTCCTCAGGGGATATGAAATGATGGCAGTGATGTTGGTTTATATACCCTCAAACTTTGCTCCGATTGGTCTATCAATCAGTGCAATCATGGGTGTAGTCCGTTTAGCATATTAAATCATTGCCATTTGATTCAGCTTTGCATACATGAAAATAACCTAACACAACATTTAACATAACATAAAAAAATGAATAAAAATAGTGACTATTTGACAATGTATATTATATCAATGATATTTGTCAGTACACAGTAAAATATATAAAAAAAAATAAAAAAAAACCATAGTGGGAACATAAAAAGATAAAGTGCTGAATAAAAAACTTTCACCTGATGTTTATACAGTAGGAACACTCCTAGCTCAAAGTCAATATTTAACCCTCTAGGGGATAAAGTTTTTAACTCATATATCCAGTATGCCTCACACATACTGCATTTTTGTAATCTATCACCACCTCTTGTGCTAGCAGGGATTGTCTCAATGGCCTGACACTTGAGACCGCTAGGATTTTTGTTGTGATGTGTGAGGAAGTGGTGGGATACGCTATGGGTGATCAATCCTCTTTTTATATTGTATATGTGTTCATACACTCTCTTTTGATACGTTCTTCCTGTCCTTCCCACATACTGCAGGCCACAAAGACACTGGAGTAGATATATGACATAACACATATGACAGTTAATATGTGACTTGATAGGATATTCCTTTTTAGTGACGTTTGATTTAAAACTTTTTACATTATTACTGTACATACATGCCGTACACTTGGAACACTTAAAAAAACCTTTGTCTATCATAGCTCTATTCTCTTTTTGTTGGATTAGTGGACAGCTTGGGGCAATTCTAGTTTTTAAATTTGATGCCCTAGTGAAAATAATTTGTGGTTTTGGAGGTAAAATTCTTGCTAGAACAGTGTCCCTCATTAGAATCGGCCAATGTTTATTAATTATTTTTTTAATCTTAGGTGCCATGCCATTATATTGCGTAATAAACGGTACCTTCTCTGAAAAACTATTTTTCAAATCTTTTTTCTTATATACAAGAAGATCTTCTCTTCTCAAATTAGTAACCTGATTTATAGCCTCATCCAAAGATGCTCAGGGTAATTCCTATTAAGAAATTTACACTTCAGGTCCTCAGCCTGAGACCCAAAATTCCTGATATCAGAGCAATTGCGTCTCAGGCGGAGGAACTGAAAGTTCAAAAAGTTCACTTTTAATCACAGCACAGAGCACATAGATTTTTTAGACTTACACATTTATGTCACAAATCACACTCTTCATACTAGAACATTTTTCAAGCCAGTGCAGGCAAATACTTACCTTAGAGCTGACAGTTCGCACGATCCATCATGGATCAGGAATAAACCTAGGGGTCAGTTACAAAAATGCAGTATGCGTGAGGCATACTGGATATATGAGTTAAAAACTTTATCCCCTAGAGGGTTAAATATTGACTTTGAGCTACAGTAGGAGTGTTCCTATAAACATCAGGTGAAAGTTTTTTATTCAGCACTTTATCTTTTTATGTTCCCACTATGGGTTTTTTTTTTTTTTTTTTTTACTGTGTACTGACAAATATCATTGATATAATATACATTGCCAAATAGTCACTATTTTTTTACATTTTTTTATGTTATGTTAAATGTTGTGTTAGGTTATTTTCATGTATGCAAAGCTGAATCAAATGGCAGTGATTTAATATGCTAAACGGACTACACCCATGAATGCACTGATTGACAGACCAATCGGAGCAAAGTTTGAGGGTATATAAACCAGCATCACTGCCATCACTTCATTCCCCTGAGGAAGTGTGTTTAGACGCACGAAACGCGTAGGGCATTTTTTATCTATATATAGGACATTTGGTGGCTTATATTTACAAGCTATGGTACTGGATGAGTATCAATGGCGCTAAACACATACAAATAAAGTAAATGATATACAACCAGATTAGATGGAGAGAAGATCTCAGCCGACGTGAATCAAACATGAAAAAAGAAAAAGAAATACTTAGTGTGATACTGTTAAGACACTGTAAGACAAACATACAAACAAACAAACAAACAAAAAATGGCAATGTTGCTGAACCACACACTAAACTAAAAAGGTATATTTAATATATTATAAAAACATATAATGCAATTAGCACAAATGGACAAAGTGTAGGGCCCAATCGATATCTGGCCGAATTGCCCGCTTACCGAAGCCAAGATGTAAAACCGCAGTGGATATATTAGAGAGTATCCCCTCTCACAGTGGCTGGCACAGCTCCTGGATGTAAGACCGGTAGGCACCGCGTGTAGATGTCTGTAATGGAGGACGCATAGATCCACGCTGTAGCAGGGGCAGGAAAACACTGTCTGATGTTGAAGCAGTACGAGCATGCGCAAAGGCGCCCGACACAGTGTAGATGGTGTCTCCAAATCCCCTGCTTCTTGCGGTCGCGTGTACTCCAAAAGCGGCAAATTTGAAAGATGCTTTTAGGTCACAAAGCCTCACGGCAGGGCTGGCAATGGAAAACGGCAGCTGATGGCAACGCAGGGATAACGGGGACCACCCAACGCGTTTCGGAAGCTACTGCCTCCTTCCTCAGGGGTAAATTGAATAAAGAAGTCCCTGTGTGTCCGTTTTTTTATAGGAAAAATTTAAAGGTACAAGTACCATAATAGAGTCCCGGTCATGCGCAGTAGTGCAACATCAATACTGCCGCATATATCAGCAACATCACAGCAAATACATAGAGACAATTGTATAAAATCAATTGGTGTGATGTTGCTGCGCATGACCGGGACTCTATTATGGTACTTGTACCTATAAATTTTTCCTATAAAAAAACGGACACACAGGGACTTCTTTATTCAATTTACCCCTGAGGAAGGAGGCAGTAGCTTCCGAAACGCGTTGGGTGGTCCCCGTTATCCCTGCGTTGCCATCAGCTGCCGTTTTCCATTGCCAGCCCTGCCGTGAGGCTTTGTGACCTAAAAGCATCTTTCAAATTTGCCGCTTTTGGAGTACACGCGACCGCAAGAAGCAGGGGATTTGGAGACACCATCTACACTGTGTCGGGCGCCTTTGCACATGCTCGTACTGCTTCAACATCAGACAGTGTTTTCCTGCCCCTGCTACAGCGTGGATCTATGCGTCCTCCATTACAGACATCTACACGCGGTGCCTACCGGTCTTACATCCAGGAGCTGTGCCAGCCACTGTGAGAGGGGATACTCTCTAATATATCCACTGCGGTTTTACATCTTGGCTTCGGTAAGCGGGCAATTCGGCCAGATATCGATTGGGCCCTACACTTTGTCCATTTGTGCTAATTGCATTATATGTTTTTATAATATATTAAATATACCTTTTTAGTTTAGTGTGTGGTTCAGCAACATTGCCATTTTTTGTTTGTTTGTTTGTTTGTATGTTTGTCTTACAGTGTCTTAACAGTATCACACTATGTATTTCTTTTTCTTTTTTCATGTTTGATTCACGTCGGCTAAGATCTTCTCTCCATCTAATCTGGTTGTATATCATTTACTTTATTTTTATGTGTTTAGCGCCATTGATACTCATCCAGTACCATTACTATTGTCTGACTGGGGGTCAGAGGTGTATCTAGGCTGCTACATTTTTTAAAATAATAATTTTTTTGTATATAAAATATGTATTTATTTATTTATTTATTTTTTAATTCACTTTGATAGCATTTGTTTTGAGATATATATTAGTGTTAGCGCTACCTATTGTTTTTTATTATATTTACAAGCAGTACAAGTGCTGAGTGCATTCTTCCAACGACTGTGGGGCAAGGAGGTGCAGATCACCGTTTCCTGTATCTTCCACTGGAGATTGCCAGGTTCTGACGTCACATCCGGCAACGTCATTTCCGGTCCGCCACGAGGACGGCGTCACTTCCGGTTTTTACAAGTAGAGAGACGCAGAAGGAATACAAGGCGTCTGAGGCACCCAGTGGATCCCCCACACGCGGTCACCAGCCCCCATTGGTACTATGCGAATTACCAGCAGCCGTCCTGTGAGTGTTATCTAGGTTTTAACCCACCGGAGCAGTCTGTTAGCCATTTGTCCTTTTTATCATCTAGTTTAATAAATAACTTTTATCATTAGCTTTGCTTAAGTGTTGTTTGTCTAGTTGTGTCTGTTTGTTTTGTCTGTTTATGTCAGCCAGTTGCAAATATGTCTGTATAAATTGTTTAACTGTGTTGCACTAAATATTTATTTTTTCATTGCATGTTCTACTTCCACTGCATCAAGTCATATCTGAATACCCCAAGATACAGAGACTGTTGATTTCCTTAGAACTGGAACTATGTCTACTGGATATCCAGGATTCCATTATTTTTGGACTCATTAGGCGCCGGTATCTCTTTTGTTTATTTGCTGTTTATTCTGATTGTACTGTCAGGTTACCACCAGGCTGCCTTTCAACCATAGGGCTCACCCTTAGAGTAGGGTCAATTGTTTGTAATCCCAATTAGCGCTATTATACATCACTCCCCTTTCCCAACTTTATTTACAGGGCTATATTTTTCTAAGTCCTTATGCCAGGTTCTGGGTGATCAGGGCATTAGCTGGGCATCCCCTTTCAACTAGGGACCCCATTAATGTTTCAGGGATACCACACATCCATATGCCCCATTTAACTTTCTGGTCTGTACTGAAGCAGGGAGTTCTAGTGGTGAGTCGTTCAAGCATTTTGAAGGGGAGATTACCAGGTACATTTTTGGGGTGTCCAGCAATTCTGGAACCCCGCTACCCAGGCACATTCTGACAAAACCTTCTCCGGAAACCCCCCCCTTGAAACTCATAGCCTAGCAATCTCTGCTTGCTGGCACAGCTGGAAAGGTAAAACAGAAAATTCTTTATTGTCGCACAATTACATACATTGCAGATACAATAAACAGGTCAAAGAGCTGACCCTAAAAAAAAACAAATATGGATAAGAGGTAACCAGCCGGGCATAATACATTTATTGATGGCATGGTTACCCCCTCACCATCACAACTCCCCCCTCAAGATGAAGGCTCAGTGGCAGTCACCACGTCCGGTGGCTCCACCAGCCTGGCACTTCTTGAGGATTTTGGCTCGCAGGGAATGTCCTGTCAGGGGAGTCCATTCGCATTGCCATGCTCACTGCCTTTCTAATGCTGAATCATAAATTCAAACTCTTACGATGCAAGACTCCAGTGAAGCAATTTGCCATTCTCCCCCGACACCCTTTGTAGACAACTCAATGGGTTGTGGTCCGTGATCACAGTGAATGCCTTGCCATACAAATAGCGCTGCAGTTTCTGCAGAGCCCTAACAATGGCCAGGCATTCCTTCTCAATTGTGGCATAAGCCTCTTCTCGGGGTAGTAGTTCCTTGCTCAAATATACCAAAGGATGTTCACCCCTTCTCCTTGCCCACCTAGTTGAGTACAGCAACGATACCATAGTCCAAGGCATCGGTCTGCCCAAGAAACTTCTTAGTGAAATCTGGTGCAGCCAAGATCGGAACACTAGCCAGTGCTGTCTTCAAAGCCTGGAAAGCCTTTTCACAGCAGGAGACCAGGCTACCAGAACCGGAAGTCGTTTCTGAGTCAAGTCAGTCAGGGGTTTAGCAATAGCACTATACTGAGTGACAAACTTCCTATATTTGCCTGCGGTGCCTTATAAAGCCATGACCTACTTTTTGGTCCTAGGTACTGACCACTGCACTATAGCTTCCACCTTATATGGCTCCGGCTTAAGGTGTCCCGAACCCACTCTGTGCCCTAAGTACAACACTTCTGCCATAACTACATGGTTGGTTTCAGTGTCAGCCATGCTTCCCTGATTCGTTTCAGCACGGCAGCTACATCCCACAAATTACTGAACACAGTAATGTCATCTAGGTATACCCTTGCAAAACTTTGCATCCATTCCAGCAACCTATTGAACAGGCATTGGAAGGTAGCCGGGGCATTTGTCATCCCAAATGGCATCACCAAAACTTCATAGAGGCCACTTGAATTAATGAATGCTGACTTCTCCCTAGCCTCCTTGGTCAGAGGGATTTTCCAAAATCCTTTGGACAAATCCATGGTAGTCAGATACTTTGCCCCGGCAAGCTCATCTAAGAGCTCATCCATGTGGGGCATGGGATATGTCACGACGGACACCAACTTTATCAACACATTTATATTTCTGGGTACTTGATTGAACAGAACAAGTTACAAAATAAATTGTGATTTATTTCCTTAATAGACAAACACACAACATCTGTAGAATACACATAAAACAACACTTACTGGGATAAAGGAACAAAATAAATTGTCCTTGGAACTAAATAAATTGTCCTTTGCTTGCAAGTGCAAGAAATGCAGCCTTGGTTTTAAGGTTCTGTGGCCAGATCACAAGTTGCTGATCTGATATCTCAGCCACCTCAAAGTATTTCGTGGAACTTCGTTAGAATTCGTTCCAGAGTCACCAGGGCTAACGAATTCTGAAGTTTGGGGCAAATTCTTGGTTACGTTGTTATTAACCCCTTCACTCCTGGACCAGATGCCGCTGTGCTGGAACAAAGCCTTGCATCTTTACATCATGGATCAAAATTCAGGAATCACACTGGGGATACCTGGGGAGCCACGGTTATAGACTGGCCAAAGCTATCTTTAACATGTGGATCAAATCACCTCATGGGAACAAATTTAATCCACCAATAGTCAGGTTGCCACAGTTCATAAGACCGGTCAGAAGGGCTGTCCGGTGGGCAGGGCACATGGGTCAGGTTAACACCCATGCCACTTAGCATACCTGGGATACACCCAGACCTTGGCACCGCTGAGTCTGATTTTTGACCCAGAGATGTCAATAGCCTGTCATCTGTTATACCTCAGAATGCCGGCCGTGTATATATTATGGGTCTCTGGGTCTTTTCATCCCTTATACTCCTTTTAGACTGAGGGGTGCTAAATCAGCGACCCCTTTGAAGCTCAGCCATGAAAATACCCCCAGCTCATTCACCCATATATCAGCTGGATGTCCAAGTAATTCCTGCTTGGACTTACAAAAAATACCTCCTGCCTTACATTTACAATCTGGAGTTTATACACACTTTATTAAAACACCATGTTCTGTTCGTGTCATAACTGTAAAAATGATATGTATGTGCATGTAGTGGTTCACTGTATTTGCATCTCAAAAATCAAGTTTCTGGGTGCTTTCTTTCTAGAATTAGTATTTCTCATTGAAATGCCGGCTTCTATATCGCCATCATGTGTCGGTTAGAGGGTATGGCAAGCAATGCATTTTGACTTTCAATATAGCAAGCAGGGAACGGCTTGCCAATGAATGGGGGACAAAACTGTCTGGGACAGGGCAAACACAGTAATGCATAGCAAATCAGTTTAACCCCTTCCTCTCCCTGTCACAGGAAAAGCCTCTGACACCTTCTCAGCATTGAGCTGCCGGTAGTCCACACAGAACAGAGTGGTTCCATCCTTCTTAGGTACCAGGACTCAAGAAGCAATGATCCCTAGAAGCTTAAGAATAAGGGTTTTGCCGACATGGGAAATTGATGATACTTTTAAATCAAGATGGGAGATGGTCCTCAATGACTGCACGATGGCACCTATTAGCATAATCATTGAACATGATAAAAGTGCATTAGATAAGATCAAATATGATATAGCACAGATCAAACAGAGTTATTGACTCCGGAAGTGCAAAAGAGCTGGAAGCCCTTTGAAACATCCTGCACACAGGAATTTGAAAAATTGGAGGTTGACCTCAGAGAATTAAAAAAAAAATTCCAGAGAGACTCCTTTGACTATGCAAATAAACGTGTTTATATGTGGAGAGCTCCAGATGAAAAACAGCCAAGAAGCAGACAGACACGCATGCCTGTAATTGATTCTGAAATTTTAGACCTGAATACTGAGAACACATCTAACACACAGTCAGGTGCACCATTTCCCTCTACATCAGCCTCTTCTTCATCCTCTTCTTTTTCAGATTACAGAGGAGGGGGTGGAGAGATACAGATTAAACATCGAAGGCGACACATCAGAAGAGGACGGAAGAAATCTATGGGATCAAGGCCGATGGGCTTATATACCTCAGAAAGAGACAAAACCGAAGCAGCCATGGCAGTCCAAGAGGGGCAAGCAACACATAGGCAAGAGGCAACATCCTTAATCAAGTGTCCCAAAGTGATCAATCTATCATGTCATCAACTTTCTAAAGCACAGGAGGATGTTTTGAGCAAAGGACTACCATTTGTTCCGACTCCTGCTTTTAATCTATTTCTTTGTGTGAAAGACCTCTTTTTATTTTGCCGCAAATTGCTCCTCAAAAAATTATATTCTAATGAAAATTACCTGTCTACCTTTGATTGGAAAACATTGCAGGACATGGTTTCTATGGTTGAAGAGAATGAAGGAATTTCTCTGCCCCCAGATAGTGGACCCGGTTCACAGAGGAAATTTCGCTCTAAATCAACTTTCACCCCATCCTTTCAAATCAGTCCAGCAATAGAGACTTTTTTCAAATTGTAAACAAGAATTGATGGAAATTCCACAAAAAAAATTCCACTTGTAGAAATGTAACTTTCAAAGAAAACCAGTCCATACAAGAGCTGAATGATTTAAAGGATGTAATATACAAACCTTCAGATAAAGGAGGAAACACTCAGTTGTGGCCTGTCGATATGTATACCAACAAAGTCAATCGGCATCTTTCTGAACCTTTGAACTCTAAAAGAGTTCACATAGACCCAACAGTAAATTTCAAATCAGAGTACTCTCATTAAGAGAGTCAAAATTCCTAAGAGTAAAAACCCGGTTATTCCAACCTTGTACTTTTTGCCCAAGGTGCATAAAAATCTATTGTGCCCACCGAGACGTCCCATTGTCTCGGGAATTGGGGGGTTAAATGAAAACATCTGTACTTTCATAGATTCTTTTTTGCAGCCACATGTACTGAGATTGTCGTCATTCATCAGAAATACATCTGATGTTTTGCTGCGACTACAGGACATCGTATTACAACCCGGTACGCTCTTCATCACATGTGATGTAGAGTCTTTGTACTCGAATATTGCCCACGTGGATGGTCTCACTGCGGTAAAGTATTTTCTGTGTATGCAGTCTCCAGATACAAGTGATATGTGTGAATTTATTATTCAACTATTAGTTTTAATACTTACACATAATCACTTTGTTTTTTACAAAAAATTCTACATCCAAGTTAGAGGTACGGTGATGGGGGCAAAATGCGCCCCCTCATACGCAAACCTCTTTCTTGGATGATGGGAAGTGAAATTTGTTTTCATTGATGAGATAACGATGTATACAGATCATATTCCACTCTGGATTAGATTTATTGATGATATCTTCTTCCTGTGGGAAGGGGACATAAAGCAATGTCAGAGATGTATTTATAACTTAAATTATAACAACAATTTGAATATCAGATTAACACAGGAAATATCTGATACATCTGTGTAATTTCTTGACCTTAAAATTGAGATTACTGCGGATTTGAGAATTGCCACAGATGTTTTCAGAAAAAGCACAGCTACAAACACTCTCCTACATTATAAGAGTTGTCACCCCACCCCCTTAAAACAAGGTATTCCCATTGGGCAGTTAAATAGATTCAAGCGTAATTGCTCTTCTGCAGCTACTTATCAACTAAGGGTTAAGGAACAGGAGTCTTTATTTCTGGAGAGGGGCTATTCAAAAAGATGCTTTAAACGGGCACTCTATAGGGTGAACCATGATGACAGGAATCCCTGGTTAATCCCTAAAATCAAGGATAGCACTAATACCCCCTCTCCACAGGTAAGATTCATTTCAATTTATTGTAAGCAATGGGAGGAGATTAGGGTTTTTTTACAGCGACATTCGGGCATTCTCAAGAGTGAAAGTAGTCTCAATCAGCATATTGGATGTAAAGTTCAGATGACAGCTAGAAGAGGTCAAAACATAGGTGATAGATTAGTACGGAGCCATTTTGAGAAATGTGCCCCTCGAACCAACATCTAAAGGGGTACTTTCCAATGTGGTAAATGTAAATGCTGCATCTTCGTTAATCAGAGGCAGACTTTCACGAATAGCAGTGGCAGTCGCACCTTTACTGTGAGGGACTTTTTCAATTACAATACTAAAGGACTTATTTTGGTATATGCCCTTATGTGCCCCTGTCATCTCCTATATGTAGGGATGACGATGAGAGAATTCAAAGTTCGCATCTTGGAGCATGCTTGCAACATCAGGAATGCTCCTAAAGTTCTGGCTAGATCTAGGAAGCTTACCAGTGTTGCTAGGCATTTTTTCTCCAAACATGCCCATTCCACCAAAGGACTAACTGCTTGGGGCATACAGAGGGTCTCTCTCACAAATAGGGTTGGAGACTTAGAAACTGCACTGCTAAAACGTGAAAGACAATGGATCTTTAATTTGTATAGTGTTGCCCCTAGAGGCTTGAATGAAGATTTTAATTTTTCACCATTTCTTCTAATTAGTACTTATATGCATCTAATTTATTTTAAGCTGGTATTTATTCTTTATATATATTATATTTATTTTTCCTTGTATTTTTCTATTTATTTTTCTGTTTTTATAATTTTACTTAGCATTGTATAGATTATGTAGTTCTACATTGTTTACTTTGACTCAAATTTGTTTGTTTGATTCATTTGTAGCAGCTGAACATTGATGCTTGTGTCATCAATCCAGGGTATTAAAGTCCTCCCATGTGTGAAGTAACGACATTTCCCTGATGAAGCTCCTAGCGAAACGCCGCGTTGGGTGTTCCTGCATCTGCTGTGCTGTGCTGATCAGTGACTTGCTGTGTGGGACCCGGTGTGCCTCTGCCTGTTGCTTGCGTCTACCACGGAGTAGTGCGCTGAGTCAGTCTGCAAGCAAGCTAAGCTGATGTGAGGCACTGACATCACTGTCACCACTGTGGCCGGATTACCACAAATAAATATGCTAATCGTGTTGGACGGTTCACCATGCTACCAATAATGCAACGCAAGTATCACAGTTCTATGTATTTGAAGACTAACAACCACTTGTAGCTCATCTGTAGCCCTTAGATTAAAGGCTGCACTGTGAGGTGCTTTTTCGTTTGCCCATACAGGGCTTGTGACAGCAGCTGAATGGAGATATCAAGTGTGCTAAAGATACTGTGCATACAGCTTCTATTTGAAATATTGCATCTCCTGGCTGGACATATAATCACTTATTCTTTGCTCTATTCATCAAGAATTTGTGTATATACTGGACTATTGGCAGCTATATTCACCTGTGGTATTCCATCCATTATATTTGGGTTAAATTTGGAAATTAATAACCAGTGTATCTACTTATGTATTCCATGACTTAGATATATTTTGTTCTAAATGTAATATACTCTTGTCATTATTGTTCTTTTCTTTCTTTGTTAGGTTAAATACTTGTAGAAAGACAAATGTTCCCAGAACGCAAAAAAAAGGGGGGCCAAAAAGGCGGGAATATGCCAAAAAATTTTAATGGACAACAAGGCACAAATCAACATAAAAGTAACTAAAGAATACAAGCACACCACATACAGCCGCGGCTGCTTTAATTTAAACACTTCTCGGTTATTTTCTGGTGACTTTTTCAGAATGCCACGCGCTTGACCGCGTTCATGCCATATTCATACCGTATTCATGCCGCATTCATGCCGGCTGTCACCCACGCTTAATCTGTTTAATGATAATGGTTCGGATTTAATTGGGTGCAATTCTTCGCGTATCCGCTAGGTGGCAGATATTCATGAATTGTAATTAATTCTAATGTGTACAGTACAGTACTGTACACTGGCGACACGTTTTATTGAAGCACGGCTAGCACCGCAAGCCGGGGGATGCCCCGGCGTGCTAGCCGCACTCCCTCAGCGTGCCGCGCATCACCGATGCGCGGTCACGCGTCATCGGGTGCCTGCACCCCCTGCACGCGCGTCCAGGGCTCCCCGAGGGAGCCCTGGTGTCCCGCGATGTGGGGGACGGCGGCAGGGGGTTCCGGGGGACCCGGCGGACCCGGCAGCGGGAGGAAGAAAGCCCCGATCGGAGGGCGCTCCTCCGCTGCTTCGGCGCGCGCCCGGCACCCTCCGGCGCGCGCCAGGTTACTGCTGCGGCCGAGAACGGGCAAATGCTCGAATAAACTCGGCCGCAGCAGTACATGTGCTTCAGTAATGTGTCGACTTGCAGGTGTTTAAAAAATACCACAGTGGTCCATTGTGAATTGACCTTGGTACTGAAGAAGTTACAATACTGTATCAATTTAAGCGTTTCATATTAAAAACTAAATGCACAGTGTCTGGTGTTCTACAGTATTGTTCAGAGTTCCGAGATGAGTACACCACCGCAGTACGTGTTGAAAAAGCCCGATTTAACATACGCTTATTTAATATGGTCCACAATTAATGCAGCAGATGATAAGATGGCCACAGTTGGTCAAATTTATCAATATTTTATCGAAAATTATGACTTTTACAAATTTTCACCAGATGCTCGTGTGTGGAAGCGTGCAATAAGGAAAACGTTGTGTATCGATCCGTGTTTTTTCATAGTGATCCCGCACCCGGAGTTAGAGGAGGGTATTGGTGTGTTGTGCCAGTTTTTTCCAATATCTTTGAGCATGGAGACTTCAAAAGGCGAAAGGTCATGGTAAAACCAACTAAGAATCGTCAGTCCCAGGCAAGCAATGCGCCAGCGCCTGTGCCAGCACCGGCTTCCAATAACGGTCCGACCGTCTGTGAAAACCTGGTGACTGGCAACCCTTGCTGTCTGTCCCCACCTGGATACCTGCAGCCTGAGCAGGATTTCACGTACAGATACCAGCAAGCTTGCATGTACCAAAAAGATTTCCAGCTTCATCACCTGTTAACTACAGGTGTAGCAGGCCCGCTGTCACCTGTCAACTACGTGTATAATCAAGAATACGGGACTGGTGGTAGTGGCTCGGCACCAACCGATTGGCAAAGTCTATGGTGAGTAAGACTGCCGTATTTTATTCTTTTTTTTTAATATCAATTTCAATGCAGTCAAGCGATTCTCTTGTAATCAATCGCTTTGCTTATGGTTATTTAGTTCTAATATTTTAGTCACAATCCGCAAAAATGTAGTCCAGCAATATCATTGGCTGAGCAGTTTCTACAGTAGATACTGAACAATTGGTGGACAGCTAGGCGCATGCGCCTACTGTATGTCTCATTGGGACCTTGTTGAAACGCATATGCGTGTCATCACATCTAGGCGCATGCGTGTATGTGAACAAGAGACGTCCCCCGAGAAAATTATTGTTGGGACTAACCGAGGGGACTGTGGGGACTGACTGTGGGAACTTCTTTAGGGGACTGACTAATTTGAACCAACCATTACAGTAATACTTTTATTTTTCCTCAGAAAATAAACTTTGGGGGCTATGCACTAAGCTCCGTTAAGTCACTTTTAGAGCGCAAAGTGCTCTTAGAATGTGCTTTTGCGCTCAACCCGATGCACTAAGCAACGCAAACAGGCACATTGCACTGTAAATGACTTTTTTCCGGAATTTTTTCTAAGTCCAACTTTGCTCATTTGTAAAGTGGTGACCCCCAAAGGGGAAGGTGAAGCGGAGCACTGCCGTGCCAATGAGGGATAATTCAGGATGACAGCGGATCAGGTAAAAACTTTTTTATTAAGTGAACGACAACATGGTGCAGAAAAGATAGCTCTTACGCGTTTCACGCCATGACTGGCGCTTCGTCAAAGAGTACAGAGTGTCGACTTGGTGCCCCTTCTTATAGCCCGTATCTGCCTACCGGAAATGACGCAGTAAGGCATCATCCGCCCACCGGAAGTGACACAGCGAAGCATTGTATGATGCTTATTGGCTTGAGTCCGTACACCGGACGTGATGTAACGGGGCAAGCAACGCTGGTGAATGTACTTAAAAAAAAGATGGTTACCATAGAGATATGTAATGTAGAGATGTAAATAACGTCACTACAAAGTGGGAAATGGACCCAAATTAACATAGGTCACAAGAAAGGGCACACATGTCATAATACCCCGCAGATAATAACAAAGATAATCAATGCGGGAGTATGCTAATATAAAAACAAAATAAAAACAATAAACAATGTTCTGAGAAACTGAGATATCATAATGCAAGTCTCTTGGATATATTGAGAATGTAACAATAATAATAATAATAATAATAATAACAATCAAACTATTATAAATATAACAACAACAACAACAACAACAACAACAACAACAACAATAATAATAATAATAATAATAATAATAAATAGTTAAACAATTATATCAATTAATCCAAGGATACCTTTATCAAAATTTCAGATATATACTTTACATAATCATTTAGATCTATATATTGGGGATGCAGATGGTGAATAGTCAATCCCCAATTGTAGATACCACACAAAGGTAAATATGATATAGGTGGTAAATGGAGATATCGACAGACCTATCTAGAAAAGATAATTCATATTAGAGAGATTCAAATAGACAACATTACAACAAAAGAAAATGTATTAAACACACAATTAATATATATTGTATAAAAAATTCAAACTACAGCTAAACCCCGTTATAATGCACCTCGCTATACCGCGATTCGGTTATAACGCGGTTTTCCCATGGCTCCCGTTTAAAAAAAAAAAAAAAAAATTTAATTTAATTTTTTTTTTTTTTGCACACTGCACACACTGCACACACTCACTGCACACACACTGCTCATTGCTCACACTGCACACACACTGCACACTGCACACTGCACACACACTGCTCATTGCACACACTGACAGACTGCACACACACTGCACACACACTGCACACACACTGCACACTGCACACACACTACTCATTGCTCACACTGCACACACTGACACACTACACACACACTGCTCATTGCTCACACTGCACACACACTGCTCACACTGACACACACTGCACACTGCACACACACTGCTCATTGCTCACACTGCACACACCTCACACTGCACACACTGCTCACACTGACACACACTGCACACTGCACACACACTGCTCATTGCACACACTGACACACTGCACACACACTGCACACACACTGCACACTGCACACACACTGCTCATTGCTCACACTGCACACACTGACACACTACACACACACTGCACACTGCACACACACTGCGCATTGCTCACACTGCACACACACTGCTCACACTGACACACACTGCTCATTGCTCACACTGCACACACCTCACACTGCACACACACTGCTCACACTGACACACACTGCTCATTGCTCACACTGCACACACTGACACACTGCTCACACTGCACACACACTGACACACACTGCACACTGCACACACACTGCTCATTGCTCACACTGCACACACTGACACACTGCTCATTGCTCACACTGCACACACTGACACACTGCTCATTGCTCACACTGCACACTGCACACACACTGCTCACACTGACACACACACACACACACACACACACACACACACACACACACACACACACACACACACACACACACACACACACACACTACACTTATACATAAATCAGCCTTACCTTACCTTGGGGATGATTTTTGAGGCATGTGGCTGCAGGGTGGGGGTGGTGCTGCGGTGGAGGGGGATGATGGCTGCTGCGGGGGCCCCCGATGCTGCGGGGGCTGGTGGGATGGCCCGGTGCAGCGCGGGGGGGCATGGGGGGGAGGGCAGGACGACCCTGCGCTACGGCAGGGCCAGGGGGCCCTGTATTGCGGCGCGAGGGCCCTGTGCTGCGGCGGGGGGAGCCGGACCGGAGGGGAATCCCCCCTCCCATCTCCTGTACCGCGGTGGCAGGGGAAGCCAGAACCGGAGGGGAATCCCCCCTCCCATCTCCTGTCACGCGGTGGCAGGGGGAGCCGGACCGGAGGGGCATCCCCCCTCCCATCTCCTGTACCGCGGTGGCAGGGGAAGCCGGAACCGGAGGGGAATCCCCCCTCCCATCTCCTGTCACGCGGTGGCAGGGGGAGCCGGACCGGAGGGGAATCCCCCCTCCCATCTCCTGTCACGCGGTGACAGGGGAAGCGGAAGCCGGAGGGGCATCCCCCCTCCCATCTCCTGTCACGCGGTGACAGGGGGAAGCCGGGACCGCCGGGTAAATACTATATGCACTGATGCGGCGGCCATTTTTTTTTTTTAAATTAGCGCGACCCCGTTAGTAACGCGGTGGTCTCGGGGTGGACCCCGAGGACCGCGTTATAACGGGGTTTAGCTGTATATGTATCAAAATATAAAAGTAATCATAATTAACTTATGTAAAGAGAGAGAAAATCCTATCCCAAGAAATGTTTCAATTCCCAATCAGTATTTATACCTCCGGGTGATAATGACCCGAGGGTATAAATCCAAAACATCTCTCTTTTATTGAGGGCTGCTTCTCTGTTAACCCCTCTAACATGTTTAGGAATTTGATCTAAAGCACTGAATGTAAAAGTACTAATAGAACCTAATGGACAATTAGAAAAATGTTTAGACAGGTAATCAAAGATCAAAGATCATTCTTTTTAATAGAACGAAGATGTTCAGAAATCATATGCAATTCAATTTATAAATAACATAATTAGTGGTACAGGTCATAAATAGTTTGATTTTATATGTTTGTCCCGTATGTTTACATTCAATGCTTGAAAGGGGTACTGCATATTTACAATAATTGCAATTTCCACATTTGTGGAACCCCTTTGGAAAATTCTGTTTTTGTTTATTCAAATTTGAAGTAAACAAACTTGGGGAAAGATAATAACCAATTGTTTTTGCTTTTTATAGACAAATTTGGGAGTTGTTTGACCTAAGGTGGCCAGATCTTTATCAAGATGTAATATTTTCCAATGTTTTTCTTATTTGACTAGCTTGATTACTATAAGTAGTAATAAACAATGGGGTTTCTTCACGTTTGTTAATAATCTCACTGTGTCTATTTGTTTTATCAACATTAGTTTTATTTAATAAATCTGAGCGGTTAGTTTGTAATGCTCGCATATATGCTGTATGAATGTCCCGTTCGGAATATCCTCTATCTCTAAACCTAGTATTTAATACCTGTGTACCCCAGCACTCACTATACTTGCAGATTCCTGTTTGAGGAAGTTTTTCAATCAAGATTATGTGTATTATTTGTCTTATTTAGACTAATCACCTTAGTCATTGGAGCACTATTTACCAGAACTTTTTTCTATAAACATTGCTCGTTCGTAACCCTGTTTGCGTTAAATTCTGCCCTTAAGCGGGATGCACTAAGCATGCAACCTTAGCGTACGCGAAAGTTGCGTTGATAAGAACACGTAAGGTCAGAGTAGACGCAAAAAAATTTTGGCTTAGAAAAAATTATTGCTTTTTATCTTTGCATGCGCAACACCCATACAACAGGCCGGCGGGTGTCCCCGGCTGACCGCTCGGGGGTCCCCGAGGGAGCCCGGGAGTCACGCGGGTGTCCCCGGCTGACCCCGTGGCCGTCCCGGGGTCCCCGTGGGAGTCCCGGGGTACCCACGGGCCTGCGGTACCAATGTTGCACCTCCAAAAATAATAAACAATATTTACAACTAAATACACCCCCCTAACACATACGTAATGGGCAAAATTACTATTATACACATATGGATAATAATGCATGTGCCCATTTTAAATACATATAAACTACAATAAATACAGTAAAAACATATTACACTTACCTTTTACAGGCACCCACGATGAAGGCCGTCTTCATCCTAATCTTCATCCTGCCAATGCCCGGTGCTGCAAAACATGCACAACAATCACAATAGCCAATGTAATGTCCACTAACCCCTTAATCACCATAGCGGTTATTAACCGCTACAGGCATTAAGGGGTTAACCCACCCTCACCCACCACTCGGGAGGCCTACATACCCTCCCCCACTAACCCCCCACCCATAGGCCTAACCACCCTCACTCACTACCCAGCCGGGGGGCCTACCCACATACCCTTGGGGTCAATACCCCCTTCGCCCAACCCCAATACCCACAATAAAAACAATACACAGCCCCACAATAAACATCATTCTATTTATTAAATACATTACCCACCCCCTGTGCCCCCCCATAAATACATGATTTATTCTTTTAAATACAGGGTTCATACCCCAGGCCCACGTGAGTCCCCTGTGCGCCCGACAGGTCACCTCACAGACCTACACGTTACCAGCAACTTGTTTCATACAGGTTCTGGAGGCCTGTTGGTGGGTTCCGCCAGGCGCCATGGCCCACCAGGTGGTCTCTGCGGGTCACCGTGGGCCACAATTGGGTCCCCACGGTAGGTCCGCAGATATCTGGGAGCCCTGGGTCAGACCCACAGGTGTCTGAGGGGCCTCGGGTGGTTCCCACAGGGGTCTGGGTATGTTAGCGAATCAGAGCGTGGGAAATACATCCCAACTCTGATTGGCTCTAGTATACCATGTGACAGAGGCTTGGAGGAGAACGGATGTAACGTCATTGAAAGCCTGTCACATGGTACTAGAGCGAATCAGAGTTCGGATGTATTTCCCACGCTCTGATTGGCTACCGTACCATGTGAGGTCGGCCATCTTTCTTTTCATGACGTCATCTTAAAGGCAATTGAAGCACAGACATTCTGATTGGCTGTGCTTTCATTGCCTTTAAATTACGTCATCATTTTTTTTTCTTTCGGCCAAATCACATGTTTTTCACGGCCCAATCAGGACCGTGGGAAACATTTGAGCAAAATGCGACGTCATAGGCCTATACAAGCCTATGTCGGCGCATTTTGAAGCCAGTCGCCGAGGAGGGAACATCTCCCCACCTAAGCAGAAAATAAGGGCGTGGCGGAAGAAGACGGAAGAAGGCGGAAGAAGACGGAGAAGACCCCAAAGAAGAAAAGAAGACCCCAAGCCTGATGGGAAGGATTACAAATAGAAGAAAACGACACAGACGTGGATTGTAAGGGTTTATTATTTTATGGTTACCTTTGGATTGGTTCCTCTGCTTGCGGGTCACCTGGATTTCGGTGAGTGGGCATCTAATGGTGCGTAAACAAAAGAAAAGTTTATTATTTTAACTTTTACAGTTTTTTTTTATTTTTGATTCATGTCTTTTATTTTTTCAGTCCCATTTAATGTCCGTCCAATCGTCAAGGGGTCTGTCCTGCGCTTCCGTGTGCAGAGCAGCAATCTGATAGTATCAGACACTGGGGCAATACACGAGGGAGCTCCGCTTGGCCACAGAATCGACCGGTGCAGGGGGATGTTAGTAGCTTACCTCACCTGCATCTCCGGTCTGGGACCCGCTCACCTCGGCTGCTCCTGCGTGCCACCGTCTTGGAATGGACAGGATACAATGGTGGATTCGGCGCAACTGCGCATGCCTGAGTCAGAAAGGCTCCCGGAGTTCTTCAATAAACTTTATTGGCAAAAACACACAAGGGCTAACACCGCCTTCTCCCCCTCTACGCGTTTCACCCTCACAGATAGGGCTTCGTCTCGGAGTTTGTGCCATTTAATGTCCGTGAATGTAGCTATGTACCTACTGTATGTATATACATACATTCACGGACACTGAATGGGTGTATTCTATGTGATTTTTGTATGTAACTGCATTGTATATGCTCTATTATTGCCCTTGTATGTTATTTTTATCTACTGCACCGACACACTTTATTCGAGCAAATACCCAGTATGTACCTGGCAGATACCTGGAATGTGCCGCTCCTCACCTCTGACAAGCCCCGTTGTGTTTGCCTTCCCAGCCTGGGTTCATGCCTGGCTGACGGGCGGCTGATCTGTTAAATGATAATGATTAGGATTTAATAGGCTGCAATGCTTCGCGTGTCTACCAGATGGCATAAATTCATGAATTGTAATGCAGTATATATATATATACTGTGCAGTATTGCAGCCAGCGGGAATAAAATGCTTCAATCCCTGCCTGGAAAATACCTCAATGCACTCGGGCAGAAAACAGTCACAAACCTCAATACACCCGGGTATACCCGAATTCGTGGGACTAGCCGAGCTCGAATAAAGTGTGTCGCCAGTGTATCTATATGGATAGACATACAGGGATAATAATTGATTGTTTTGCTAATGAATGTTTATGTTCTTTTCATGTATGGCTAATTTATTTATCAGCTTTATTTTGTCATTGTTGTGAATAATGTAATTTGTATTTAGTGACAGGTTATTTGTAATGGCTTATTTCTGGTAGTTAGATTAGAATGATTGTGGTTACTTTAAATTAGTATTTTTTGGCAATGGTTTGGCTTTAGGAATTGAATAGGGAATTGTATAATTGATTTGTATTGGATTGTAATTGTTTGAGGAAATGGATTAATTGATTGATGCTAATTGTATTGATGTTGCTTAGTTTCTATTTGATTTTCATGATGGCATTGCTGGTTAGGGGACATTGTTCATAATGTATTCTATTGTTACATATATTTTGCATAGTGTTACATGATGCACAGATTAATTGCATCATGTACACACTTCATGCAATTGTGTGACATTTCATATACATTTGTGTATCTGCTAATTTGTTGGTTTATATTTACAATTGATGCTGGATTTATTGTAACATGCTATGTGGTGATTTTAAGATTAAAAATGTATCGCTTGTCGCTTTTTCCTCCGCAATATAACAAAGATACGCCCTTTCCTCTGTTGCTCGACTGCTAAAACTCTGACTCAGGCCCTCATTCTCTCCCGTCTTGATTACTGTAACCTCCTGCTGTCCGGCCTTCCTGCCTCTCACCTGTCTCCCCTACAATCTATCCTAAACGCTGCTGCCAGAATCACTCTACTCTTTCCTAGATCTGTCTCAGCATCTCCCCTCATGAAATCCCTCTCCTGGCTTCCGATCAAATCCCGCATCTCACATTCCATTCTTCTCCTCACTTTTAAAGCTTTACACTCTTCTGCCCTTCCTTACATCTCATCCCTAATTTCTCGTTATGCACCATCCAGACTCTTGCGTTCTTCTCAAGGATGTCTTCTTTCTACCCCCTTTGTATCTAAAGCCCTCTCCCGCCTTAAACCTTTCTCACTTTCTGCCCCACACCTCTGGAATGCCCTTCCCCTCAGTACCCGACTAGCACCCTCTCTATTCACCTTTAAGACCCACCTTAAGACACACTTGCTTAAAGAAGCATATGAATAGCACTGTGGATATTCTGAACACGATACATAAAGCTTGGCCCCCTGCTGACGCACTTACCAGAACTCCCTCCTACTGTCTCTGTACGTTCTACCTACCAATTAGACTGTAAGCTCCTCGGGGCAGGGACTCCTCTTCCGAAATGTTACTTTTATGTCTAAAGCACTTATTCCCATGATCTGTTATTTATATTATCTGTTATTTATTTGATTACCCCATGTATTACTACTGTGAAGCGCTATGTACATTAATGGCGCTATATAAATAAAGACATACAATACAATACAATGTTTTGATTTATGCATGTTTTATGTGTTTCATAATGGGCAAAAAATCTATTATCCATATCTGGATAATAGTTATTTTGCACATTATTGTACTGTATGTGTTGAGGGGGGGCGGGGTGGATATATGTATTGAATGTATTGGTCAGGTTTATTTATTTTACATTCAGGGTTTGTTCCTTTTGGTTCTAGTGAGACCTCTGGAGACCACCTGAGGTATCCTCTGGTATCTCACGGGTATCAGACTGCGTGGTCCATGGTTGATCCCTGCAGGGAAGAACCGGTGGCCCCACATCTGTGGGGGCACCGCGGACCCGTAGTGTGCGGTGAAGAACCGGTGGCCCCACATCCATGGGGGCACCGCAGACCCATAGTGTGCGGGGAAGAACCGGTGGCCACACATCCGTGGGGGCACCGCAGACCTGTAGTGAGCACCCGTGGGTCCCCAGACCCCGTGGGAACCACCCGAGGCCCCTCAGATACCTGTGGGTCTCACCCAGGGCTCCCAGACATCCGCGGGCCTACCGTGGGGACCCAATTGTGGCCCACGGTTACCCGCGGAGACCACCTGGTGGGCCATGGCAACCTGGCGGGACCCACCATAAGGCCTCCAGAACCTGGTTGAAACAAGTTGCTTGTAACCAGTAGGTCTGTGAGGTGACCCATCGGGCCCACGGGGACTCGCGTGGGCCTGGGGTATGAACCCTGTATGTAAAAGAATAAATCATGTATTTATGGGGGGGCACAGGGGGTGGGTAATGTATTTAATAAATAGAATGATGTTTATTGTGGGGCTGTGATTTGTTTTTATTGTGGGTACTGGGGGTGGGGGATGGGGGTATTGGCCCCAAGGGTTTGTGGGTAGGCCCCCCGGCTTGGTAGTGGGTGAGGGTGGTTAGGCTTCACGGGGTGGGTGGTTAGTGGGGGAGGGTATGTAGGCCTCCCGAGTGGTGGGTGAGGGTGGGTTAACCACTTAATGCCTGTAGCGGTTAATAACTGCTATGGTGATTAAGGGGTTAGGGGACATTACATTGGATGTATTTATTCTTGTGTATTTTTTGCAGCATCGGAGGGGCATGGGCAGGATGAAGATGAGGATGAAGACGGCCTTCATCGTGTGTGCCTGTAAAAGGTATGTGTCATATATATTGACTGTATTTATTGTAATTTATATATATTTAAAATGGGCAAATGCATTATTATCCATATGTGGATAATAGTAATTTTGCCCATTACAGTACTGTATGTGTTAGGGGGCGGGGGGATGTGTGTTGTTTATTCGGGGCAATTGTCCCCAATAAACATGCTAATGTGCCTTAACCCTTTCATTGCCTTAGCGGCTATCCGCTAAGGTAATGAAGCTGCATTAATGTAAATTTTAACAATAGTGTGCAGGAGCAGGGGGTCCCCTGAGCTGAACCGCATTGATTTCTGCCTCAGAGACCCCCTGCTTCCCGAGTTACAGGCCCCGGTTTGGGGCATCGATGCCAGTGTGGACGCCATCTTTATAGAGCCCACGTCGCGTCTTGGACGCTATAAATATGGTGGCGGCACTGGCATCCAATGCCCCATACCGGGGCCTGTAACTCGGGAAGCAGGGGGTCTCTGAGGCAGAAATCAATGCGGTTCTGCTCAGGGGACCCCCTGCTCCCGCACAATATTATTAAAAATACATTAAAGCAGCTTCATTACCATAGCGGATAGCCGCTACGGTAATGAATTTTGTTTATTGTTATGTGTGTTTTAATACTAGTGTAGATGTGTAGGGGGTCTCCTGAGCTGAACTGCATTTGTTTCAGCTTCGGGGACCCCCTACTTCAGGAGATATAGGCCCCTTTATGGGGTGCCAATATCCCCTACAGAATTTAAATATCCCGGTCACGTGACGTGGGAGCTTTAAAGTGCAGGGGATACCGGCACCCCATAACGGGGCCTATACTCCTGAAGTAGGGGGTCCTCTGACCTGAAACCAATGCAGTTCAGGTCCTGAGACCACCTGCTCATGTACACTACTATTAAAATGTATTTATTTGGTGTACGATCGCCTGTAACAGCCTTGCATGGAGATACAGAATCTCCATGCAAATGTTACATGCGGCTTTTTTTCCTATCAGCTAGTCTACGTAAAGGTTAAGAACGCTAGCAGGGGGGGGGGAAAGCAACCCGTACGCTGTGGCTGTTCTGAGCTATTTTGAGCAGGTACGTTAAAAAAAGACCTCAAGGCCTTAGTGAATCGCATCCCCGGCCTCACTTTTTAACGAACCTGCTTTTTTGCCAAATCAGAAAGCAAAGCCATTGAGCTTAGTGCATAGCCCCCTTTGTCATCAGGCAGAGAACGGCAAATGGAGGGATTTCGATGAATAATGTCGCTTTTTGTAACGATGCTTGCACATTGCTGAATCTGATTTAAAAATCCATGTAGCGGAGGCAACAATCTAGTGGCAGCGCCATTTTTATGGATTAGGATAGAATTACTTTGAGCATTATAGAAAACCTGAAACAGTATGCTTTTTTTTTCATACAGTATACAATACTATTTTACATACTGTACTGTATAATAAACCCCAAAAATAAAAAGTATGCATTTATTCTACATATTAGAGTATGTGTATTCTATACCTGTACAATATGTATTGTTTTAATACTATTTTGATGTAATGTGCATACCTATAGTATACAGTACAGTACTGTACAGTTTGCCTCATGCAACGCAAAATTATTGTGTTTACTACAGAAACTAATCTTGCACACACTTCAACAGTGCCAGTAACCCCCCTACCCCCCACCAAGCCATTCATGCAAATTCTTGTAGCCTTCTTGACTGATTTTAACCAACCATTACTGACTGTACAGTATGTTCTAGAAACACTGTATTTTGTTATAAAAGGAGAGACAATGAAACAATTTAAAAGAATCAACAATTTTTTTATTGGAGTAAAAAAAACATTTATGGAGTAAGTAAAAACATTTATTTATTAATACAATTTAAAATAATCAACATTTTTTTTTATTGTGGAGTACAGTAAGTCAAAACATTTACAGGTGTATGGTGTAAGTAAAAACATTTATTTATTAATACAATTTAAAACAATCAACATTTTGTTTATTGGTGGAGTGCTCTACAGTAAGTAAAAAATGAATCAACATTTGAACAGACGACCAATCACGCAGCGAATTCGATCCCCACCAGTCTGTCCTTCCAGGGACGATGTCTTGTATGCCGCAAAATTCCATTTATGGAGTCTCTCACGATTTTCATTAAATGATCTGTAATGGAATGATAGCGCCGCAATTCTTTCGCAATTCCTTTCTTAAATTTTCAGGAAGAGCCTTTTTGACGCGACTCCCTTCGTAATTGACATTGTGGGCCCACCCGCAGTACAACTCGTAGCTCACGTGGTGCTTGAAAATGTACATGGCATGTTTCTGGTTTATACCACCACTTGCAAACCTATACTTCTCCTTGAGTTGCTGGGACAGGTCGCGCAAGATGATGTCGAGCACCGTCTCAATGCAAGCTTGTGTGGGTGGGATTCTGAGAGCAGATGTGCTTGTGGCAGCGGGTGACGGTAGGTGGTCTGGGAGGATGCTTTCCTCCTGTCTTAGTAGCCTTGTCTGTGTTGTCTCCTGGCATGGTATTGATGGTGTTGTCATGTCATCCTCATCAACGGCATTCATAACACATATTCTTCTGATGGAGGGGGTGCGCATGGTGATGGAAGTTGAAGGTCTCATCCATCCCATCCATGCCACCCTCCTGCTCCTGCGTCCGACAAACAGGGGCAGGAACTCCAAGCAAATTATGTATCCCCGCTATGTCAGTCTCTAACTTTTCCATGCGCTTCTCCATCTTCTCCATCTGCTTATCCATCTTCTCCATCCATTGATCCATATTTAGCATAGGCTCTAAAAGAAGATCTTTCTTTACCAGCATAGAGTTCTCAGGGTTATAGACACTTAACCCATTCAGCATGCGGTCTAACGAGCTGGATCTTGTGCATGGGGTGCTGTGGACATCTGAGTGGATGGTGCTGGAGCGGTTGAGATAGGGGTTCCCTGGAGAAGCGGCAGCGTGGAGTACAGGAGAAGGTGATCTGGGGGTTCCATGGAGAGAAGCGGCAGCGTCGTCGAGGAGTGCAGGAGAAGGTGAAATGTGGGTTCTCGGGAGAGCAGCAGCAGCATGGAGTGCAGGAGAAGGTGTCCTGGGGGTTCCATGGAGAGATGCAGCCTCGTCACCGAGGTGTGCAGGAGAAGGTGAAATGTGGGTTCCCGGGAGAGCAGCAGCAGCGTGGAGTGCAGGAGAAGGGGTCCTGGGGTTCCATGAGAGAAGCAGCAGCATCGTCGAGGAGTGCAGGAGAAGGTGAAATGTGGGTTCTCGGGAGAGCAGCAGCAGCATGGAGTGCAGGAGAAGGTGATCTGGGGGTTCCATGGAGAGAAGCGGCAGCGTCGTCGAGGAGTGCAGGAGAAGGTGAAATGTGGGTTCTCGGGAGAGCAGCAGCAGCATGGAGTGCAGGAGAAGGTGTCCTGGGGGTTCCATGGAGAGATGCAGCCTCGTCACCGAGGTGTGCAGGAGAAGGTGAAATGTGGGTTCCCGGGAGAGCAGCAGCAGCGTGGAGTGCAGAAGAAGGTGTCCTGGTGGTTCCATGGAGAGAAGCGGCAGCGTCGTCGAGGAGTGCAGGAGAAGGTGAAATGTGGGTTCTCGGGAGAGCAGCAGCAGCATGGAGTGCAGGAGAAGGTGTCCTGGGGGTTCCATGGAGAGATGCAGCCTCGTCACCGAGGTGTGCAGGAGAAGGTGAAATGTGGGTTCCCGGGAGAGCAGCAGCAGCGTGGAGTGCAGGAGAAGGGGTCCTGGGGTTCCATGAGAGAAGCAGCAGCATCGTCGAGGTGTGCCGGAGAAGGTGAAATGTGGGTTCCTGGGAGAGCAGCGTCAGCGTCGATAGGTTGCTCCCATATGTTTTGCTTTAATGATATATCAGCCAATTTCTTCTTGACATACACTACCGACACACTTTATTGAAGTGTGGTCGGTACCGCAAGCCGGGAAATCTCCCGGCTTGCTAGTGGCCGCCCCTCGGCGTGCCGCGCGTCATAGACGCGCGGTCACGCGTCATCGGGAGCGTGCGCCCCCTGCACGCGTGTCCAGGGGCTCCCCGAGGGAGCCCTGGTGTCCCGCGATCGCGGGACAGCGGCAGGGGGTTCCGGGGGACCCGGCAGACCCGGCAGCGGTAGGGAGAGCGCCCCGATCGGAGGGCGCTCTTCCGCTGCTTCGGCGCGCGCCCGTCACACTCGGGCGCGCGCCAGGCTACTGCTGCGGCACAGAACGGGCAAATGCTCGAATAAACTGTGCCGCAGCAGTAATAAGGCTTCTTAAAAGTCTTAGCCTTTGGAGTCATCAGAAGGTTTTCTTTATTAGCCTTGGCCTTTCGCTTTGGCTTTTTAGGCATGGCAGGCACAGCAGAAGAGAGTGGGTTCCTGCGTCCGTAGAATCGGGGTTCATCCATGGATGCAGATGGAATAAAGCACAATGCAGTAACTGGATAAGAGCAAGTTTAGATACAGATCAGAGTGTGGTGGGCTATGCAAGTTGAGTTACCTTTTATACACTGTGTCCCTATTGTGATTGAGGTGCAGGTGTTAAAAGTGGGCGTACTCTAATGTGCACTACAAATTTTTTTCACGTGCATGGCCACAAGGTTCAGTGTTAAAAGTGGGCGTACTTTAATGAGACCCATTAAAGTATAAATACACCATCCATTGTTGCTGATTCACTACACATTGAATACACATCGACTCAACATCGAATATACATTCTTGTGCTTGTATTTCTTTCTACACGCAGCGATGCCTGTTAAAAAGATTTCTAAGGATGTCAGCATGAGAATAAAGGATATGTACACGAGAGGACAACGAATGTCAGATATTCAATGCTGGTTAAGTACTTCTGGCCTCGTTGTACCAGCAGCCACAGTGAGCTATCATGCCCACGGTAAGACCAAAAAATTCAAGAAGACACCAACGGTAACTACTGCGTATGTAAAGTATTTTGAATATGTTTTCTTTACCGTCCAGTACTGCAATAGCACTTTTATTGGTTAGATGGCTTATTGTTTTTAACAGAACCACTTTCCTAGCAATAATTCGATATACTGTACTGTACAATTTGTTTTTGTGTTGCACCTCCTTCCTCATTTATCATAATTACATTCTTACATTCTTATAATCAATTCTATTTCTACAGTATTTCAAAGTGAGTTGCACCTCTTTCCTTAATTATCACTCACTTCATTATTACTCATTATGACTCACGCACTCACAACCCCCCATTTCAGTACACAGTTTACTATTTACTGTAAACAGTATGACACACACACAAAGTACCAGTAATATTATAATATAATTGTTATCACTGTATATTTATATAACTATATTATATATCTCTCTATTATTAATGTTATCGCTTTATATTTATATATATTTATTACTATATAGAACGAACATCCAGAGAAAGGGACGGAGCACTGGTGTAAAACATGCAGGGGCTAACACCAGCAAAGGAAGGCTAAAAAGTTAAATTTTAATGGTATGGCATGTAAGGAACATGATAACAACTCTGACGCGTTTCAGGTAAACGCATTTTATCAAAGAGTATACTTGATAAAGGGCATTTGCCTGAAACGCATCAGAGTTGTTATCATGTTCCTTACATGCCATACCATTAAAACTTAACTTTTTTTTTTTGTAACTTAGATTTTATTGCATTTTTTCCAAACAAGTGATACAGAATACAGTATACATTACATTCATTTTTAGTGTTAATCTCCGCTATAGACAGTACCGTATGTCAGCTCGTGAGACATATCCCGTTTTTTCGGGCCCTACTCGACCGGGATTTTTTGGGTGGACTAGCAATAAAGATAATAACATAATTCACATAATACAATTAATTCAAATTGACAAAAACAAAAACAAAATCAATAAAGACAAAAAAAAAAAGGGGGGGGTAGGAAGGGATGGGGAGGGTAGGAAGGGATGGGGGGGTAGGGAGGGAGTAAGGGGCAGTGCGTCCGAGAGAGGAGCATCCACTCGTGCTAGGTCTCACAACCGTTCCTAGTAAGGCTCTTTGTGGGTTGCGTCCTCTCCAGTTTATCACCTCTTAGGCTGTCTATTTGTCTGTGTAGTCATCGTGAGCTGAGTTTCCACTCCTAAAGGAGAACGCACCTGCATCTATCATAGCCAGATTGTGTTCCTCTCAATCCCGGGGATATCCGTCTATGCCAGCCAAGGCGTCCATACTTTGAGATAATTGGTGCCAGTGTCGTTAACTAGACTCGTTAACTTTTCCATCTGGCAGATAAACCACAATCAATTTCGAATCTTTGGGATACTTGGAATTTCGGGGCGTTTCCATAGTGCTGCGATCTCGCTCCGCGTGGCTATTGCAAAATATGCTATTAGTTTATTGTTTGCTTTGGACAGGCCCGTTAGTGGTCTATTCAAGAGGAATAGCCATGGGTCTGGGGGAATAGTGAGGTCGAAGACCCTCTGTATCAAATTTCTAATTTTTTCCCATAGTGGGTAGATCCGCGGGCAAGACCACAGCATATGTAACAGATCGGCCGATCCTCCGCACTGCCGGGGGCATAGCGAGGAGGATCCAGGCACGAACTTGGCTAATTTCATTGGGGTGAGGTACCACCACATTAGGACCTTATATGCGTTCTCCTTAAGTGTGGTACATATGGAGCTTTTTGCCGTGTCCAGGTATATAGCGTTCCACTCGTCGTCTTCTAATGTCTCTCCCAGGTCTCTTTCCCATTGGGTTCTAAAAGACGGTGGTTGTTGTCTAGAGCTCACAGAATCAACTACTTCTTTGTACAGCTGTGATGTGAGTCCCTTTGTGTCGGTCTCTGCCAGACAGAGCTTTTCGAATGTCGTCAAGGGGGGGGGGTAAGGGGCAAATTTATTATAAAATGCTCGGAGCTGGAGGTACCTAAAAAATTCTGAGTGGGGTATATCTTTTTCTAGTCTGACGTGATCAAACGTTTTAATCTTTCCATTGTATCCCTCCAGATCTTTGATCCGTAGTAGGCCAGGAGCGAACTTGGGATTGTTCCAAATTGGGAACATTGAAGAATTACTCGTTGTGAGGGAGTATTGAGTCTTATTAGCCTCCCAGATAGACAATGAGTTGGTCATTGAGGAAAGCGGCATGTCAGCAGATCGTCGTGCTGTTTTAGGTAGCCAGATCAAATTGCGTAATTTTAAAGGAGCGTAGGTAGCACTCTCTAATTCCACCTACCGTTTTAGATGTGGATTGGATTGCCATTGAAAAATTTGGCTTAATTGAGCCGCTTTGTAATATGAGAGCAGGCAGGATACCGCTAGGCCCCCCACTAGGACAGATCTTTTCATATTTAATTTGTTGACTCTCGTTTTTTCCCTCCCCAGATAAATTTAGAGATTTCAGATTGAAGTGAGAGCAAATCCTTCAGTCTGAGTGGCACTGGTAACGTCTGGAAAAGGTATAATATACGGGGGAGTAGGTTCATTTTGACGCTATGTATCCTACCTATCCAGGATATTCGTATAGAGGACCATTTATGGAGGTCAGCTATCAACGTCCGAATTAGGTTGGGGTAATTTGCATTGTAAATGTCTTTGATGTTCTTGGTTATGTGGACTCCTAGATATTTTATGTATTTCTGTTGCCAGTGGAAGTTAAAATTCAGTCGCAATAACTTCTCTACGTGTCTAGGGAGATTATTTTATTATTATTATATGTTGAGGGCTTCAGATTTAGCTTGATTTATTTTAAATCCCGAAATGTTCGAGAATCTGTCCAATAAATCCAATAGGTTTGGCAAGGAGGTGAGGGGCTTTGAGATAATTAGTAGGATATCATCTGCGTACAGGGCCGCTTTATGTGTTTAAGAATATGCGTTTAACCCTGAGATGTCCGGGTTGCCTCTAATTTGTGCCGCCAGTGGTTATATACATAAAGCGAACAGAAGAGGGGATAATGGGCATCCCTGTCTCGTGCCACTCTTAATTTGGAAGGGGAGAGATGGAAAGCCCTGATGTAATACCCTGGCGGTAGGTCCTGAGTACAGCGAGAGAATCGCTCTACTCACCTGATCCCCAAAGCCAAATGCCACAAGCGTCTCCTCCAGTTAAGGCCAGTCAATCCTATCAAAAGCTTTTTCTGCATCCAGACTTAACAGCATACTTTGTGTGTTATTTTTAGTAGCCAATTCTACCAGATCAATAAATCGCCGGGTATTGTCCGCTGCCTGTCTGCCTTTGATGAATCCGACCTGATCTGGGTGTATAAGTCTGGGTAGGATTAGACATAATCTATTGGCCAATAGTTTAGCGTATATTTTAATATCAGTATTGATTAGGGATATGGGCCTATAACTTTTGCAGTCCAGCGGATCTTTACCTGGTTTATGGATTAATGATATAGATGCCTGTAACATCTCTCAGGGGATGGGGGCTCCTGCTAATATTGCATTGAACACGTGGAGCAACCTAGGGGCTAGTACTTTGGCAAATTTCTTATAGTATAGCCCCGAGAAGCCATCTGGCCCTGGGGCTTTTGAGGGTTTGAGTTCCTTAATGGCTTGTGACACCTCCTCTATAGAGACATCAGCGCCCATGGCCTCTCACTCTGCCTCTGTCAATCTCCCTAGTTTTGAGCTGGCTAAGAAATCTCTCAGCTTCTCGCTCGGTTTAGCGTTATGTGCCACTTTCTCTCCATTATATAATGTTTCATAGAACAAACCAAATTCTTCTACTATTTTCTTAGGGTTGGCCGTGGGGTGCCTGATTTTAAGCGTATAGCTTGGATATTAAACTTCACTTGTCTGTCTCTTAATGCTCGAGCCAGCATAGTATCCGGCCTGTTCGCTTTTTCGTAAAATTTCCTCTTAGACCAACTCAGCGCGTTATCTGCCCTGGAGGTCAACAACATGTTTAATTCTATTTTAGTATCTTTCAATTCTTGTAGGGTTTGCGGGTCTGGGTTACTCTTATGTTGTGATGTAAGGGAGTGTAATCTCGATTGAAGCTTCATAATTTTAGAGTCCCTTTCTCGTTTTCTCCTAGCTGTGGTGCTAATTAGTATGCCCCTCAGCGTCGCTTTGTGAGCCTTCCATAATACAAACTGGGAATCTACAGAGCCTGTGTTTGTGTGGAAGAATTGAACTTTTTCTTCCTTTATTGTCTCATAAATCTCAGGGATTTTTAGGATTGATTCGTTGAGCTTCCAGTTCGCTCCTGGTCTGCCTGTTCAGATGTGCTCGCACCTTAGCTCTATTGGTGCATGGTCAGACCATGAAATATCATGGATCCCAGCTCGGGAGACCAGAGGAACCAGTTGGCAAGAGACGAAAAAGTAATCGATTCTGCTGTAGGAGCCATGTGGGTGGGAATAGAACGTATAGTCCCTATCAGTCGGGTGTAGTTCTCTCCATATGTCAGTCAGTTGGTTGTCTTTGAGGCCCTTGCGTAAAGAGGTCCCCACTTTTTTATGTACCGCGCCCGTATTCCCTGATCTGTCTAGATTTGGTTGCATGACCATGTTGAAATCCCCTGCGAGTATTACGCCGCCCCTCGCAACGGCGCATAGAGTCCGAAAAAAGTCTTCAAAGAAGACTGTGTCCTGCTCGCAGGGGGCATAGATTGTGGCTATTGTGATGGATTGCTCCTGTATCGTGCCCACTAGTATAACAAAACGTCCCTCTGTGTCTCTTTTAATAGTTTGGGCTACAAATGGGATTTTATTATGTAACAAGATGGCCACCCCACGTTTTTTAACCGGTGCGGAGGAAAGGTAGAACTGGGCATAGTCTTTGTCTAGGAATGTAGGTGCTTTGGTCTTGCTAAAATGAGTCTCCTGTAACATTAGGACATCTGCGTGTTTTCTTTTATAGTCAGTGAAAGCTATTTTTCTCTTGGTTGGGCTATTAAAGCCCTTAACGTTATGTGATATAAGGGTTAACGCCATCACTTAATGTGTGGGAAGTGTAACAAGCTAACGTTTGATGACTCACCCTGTCCACTTTGTCTCTTGTTCAACTGGCAGACGTTTTTGGTGTTGCCATCCCGCAAAGATCTTGTGTTCCGTCCAGGTCGGCATCCTCCCTGGCCGGATGGGGAAAGGATTGGGAGGGGTAGATAAGGAGGAGACAGTACAAGGGAAAACCCATAAGGGGTAAAGCAAAATTCAAAACATAAGTTAAACAGCTTTGTAATAATGAAAAAAAAGAAAAGAAAAACCATAGCTCCCCTCGGGGTCCCCCGAGTGGGAGTCTGACGCCCAATGGCTGGTCGGAAAGCCTGACCTTCCAAAACAGCCGGCTTTCCTTTCCCGGGACCGACCCCCTGGGACTTGTTTAAGGTCCTGATTCATCAGGGACCTATGTGAGGAACACATGTACAACGTCGTGGGTGATACGCCGGTGCTGCCCACAGACCAGACCCGTCCCCTGAGCTGAAGGGGGAAGTGGTAATACACGCACCCACAGCAAAGGGAGCATGTCCGGAGTGTGGTATGAAGCGTTGCCAGGCCAGGTGTATTAAGGTCGACAATACTTGCCGGTACCAGTTGTAGAGATAGAGTGAAGGATGCCTCGCCGAAGTCACGGAGTGGAGAGTGGAGATAGGTCATTGTCCAAGCCGTTTTCAAGGGGTTGCCAGAGTGAGCGTTGTCCAAGGAATGCCGAGATCGAGAGCCAGAGGGGGTAGTCGTACAAGCCGCGTCAGAACCTGTGAAAACACTGAGAGAATCCAGAAGTACTTCCATACAGAGACTATGTCAAGCAAAGACTGAGAGCAGAGAGGAGCTAGATAAAGCAGGAAGGTCCAAATAGGAACGGAGGCGGGACAGGAAGAGCTACAGGGAGACACTGCAGATTGGTGCAGGCATAACAGGCCAGGTGAGTCTTGTTGGTAACCTGAGTATGCCTGTGCAGTGTGCGGGGGCGGAGCCTGAGGTCCGGGGGACGGGAAGAAGAGTGTGCAGACTGAGCGTGCTCCGTAACTCGTGTACGCACGTGAACCGAGCCAGTGGATGGTGAAGGCGTGCGTGCAGGTGTGCGTGCAGGAGGATGTGGGCGCGCCCGGCGCTGAGCAGAGAAATCGCCGAGGGTAGTGATCCCGCGACGGCGGCAGGGGCGAGGAGCCGTGGAGGCGGTAAGGCAGGTTTGTTTTGCGTGTCCAGGGACTCCCTGCGGGAAGGGGGTGCTTTGTGTGGGGAGCGTGGAGAACGCCGATTCCTGACAGTACCCCCCTCTTCAGGAACGGCCTCAGGACGATCCTAGAACGGTTTCTCTGGAAACATTTTCCTGAAGGACTTAAGAAGGGCTGGGGCATTAATGTCCTTTGAAGGTACCCAGGATCTCTCTTCAGGGCCAAAGCCCTTCCACTGCACCAAGAACTGGAGCTGACCCCTGGATAGGCGAAAATCCAAAAGAGAGTGAACTTCATATTCCTCGTTATTTTATACAGTAATGGGATCCGGTTTACGAGTTTGATCCGGATAGAAGTGACTGGAAATAAATGGTTTTAAGAGGGACACATGAAAGACATTGGGAATCTTCATACTGGGTGGTAGTTGGAGCCGGTATGCCACGGGATTGATTTGTTCGCAAATACGGATGGGACCCAGGAACTTAGGTGCCAGTTTAGAAGATGGTACCTTGAGGTGGATATTCTTAGAGGAGAGCCATACCAAATCCCCTGGTTAGTAACTGGGCGCCGAACGACGACAACGATCGGCCTGTAGTTTCGATCTGCGGGAGGAGTTGAGAAGGGTAGACTGAATACTGGACCATGCGGTTTGGAGGGAAGAAATGCGTTCATCTACGGCTGGCACTCCAAAAGGGATGTTGGGGATGGGAAGACAGGAAGGATGGTACCCATAATTTATAAAGAAGGGTGACTCCCGGGTGGACTAGTTTTTGGCAGAATTGACGGCATACTCTGCCCAAGAGTGGAGTTGAGCCCAATCATCCTGGAAATCGGATATGAAACATCTCAGGTACTTCTCCAGGGATTGATTGATTCTCTCCGTTTGTCCATTGGACTGAGGATGATAGGCGGAAGAGAAAGAAGAAGAGATGCCCAATCTCTTCGTGAAAGCTCTCCAAAATTCGGATACGAACTGAGAACCTCTGTCAGAAACAAGGGACGAAGGGATCCCATGAATCTGGAAAATCTGCTCCATAAAGATATCAGCAAGGGCGGGGGAGGTGGGTAATCCTTTAAGTGAAATGAAATGGGACATCTTCGAGAACCTGTCCACGACCACCAAGATAGTGTTCATTACTCTGGACCTGCGCAACTCCACGATGAAGTCCATCGAAATGTGGGACCAGGGGTGGTCGGGAACTGGAAGGGGTAACAGAAAACCCTGAGGCTTTTGACGGAGAGTCTTGCTTTGAGCGCACGGGGGACAGGCGTGGGTAAACTCCAGAATATCTTGAGACATCCTTGGCCACCAGAAATTCCGACGAATGAGATCAGTAGTCTTCTTAAAACCTGGATGACCTGCAGATTTAGAGGAGTGACCCCAAGACAGGACATCTGGAACAAATTTGGAATTTACAAAGAGTTTGTTGTCGGGAACGACCAAGTCCTTGGGAATGCGTCTCTGGGAGTGCAAAATCTTGTCAAGATTCTTGAAAGAAGATGGGGTGAGAATCCTCTCATGCAGAAGGATAGTCTCCAAAGATTCCTCTGGCCTCTCTTCAGAAGAATGTATATGGGAGAGTGCGTCTGCCTTTACGTTCTTGGTCCCGGAGATATAGGAAAGGTGAAAATCGAATCGAGAAAAAAAAAGAGCACAATGAGCCTGTCGTGGACCAAGGCGTCGAGCGTTCTCTATGTTAAGAAGGTTCTTGTGGTCCGTGAGAATAGTAAACGGCTCTTTCGACCCCTCCAGCAGGTGTCTCCACTCTTGAAGAGCCATCTTCACGGCCAGAAGTTCCCTGTTACCCACGTCATGGTTCCTCTTGGCAGACAAGAATTTCTTGGAAAAATATGCACAGGGATGTAACTTATCTTGGGGAGTGGGTCTCTGAGAAAGAACGGCACCAGCGCCGCAATCAGAAGCGTCGACCTCCAGGACGAAGGGAAGTTCAATGTTGGGATGACGGAGAATAGGTGCGGATATAAAGGCTTCCTTGAGTGTCTCGAAGGCGGAGATGGCCTCGGATGACAAAGCAGAAGGATAAGCTCCTTTTTTGGTGAGCGCAGTAAGGGGTTCCACAATGGTGGAAAATCTCTGTATAAACTTACGATAATAATTAGCGAACCCTAAAAAACGTTGTATGGCCTTGAGAGAGTTGGGTCTTGGCCATTCAGTGACTGCTTGAAGTTTACCGGAGTCCATCATAAAGCCCTCATCGGAAATAATGTACCCCAGTAACGGAGTAGAGGTCTGATGAAAGGTGCAATTCTCCAGTTTGGCGTACAAATGGTGTTCACGGAGATGGGAAAGGACTTAGGAGGTGTGGCGTATATGGTCCTGGAGATCTTTGGAAAAAATCAGGATATCATCCAAGTATACAATAACAAAAATATTGAGTACCTTACGAAAGACGTCGTTGATGAAATCCTGGAAGACAGCGGGAGCATTACATAAGCCGAAAGGCATTACCAGATAATCGTAGTGTCCACTATGTGTGTTGAAGGCCGTCTTCCATTCATCCCCCTTCCTGATGTGCACCAAGTTATAGGCACCACTTAGATCCAACTTGGAAAAAATCTTGGCCCCCTGTAATTTATCGAACAGTTCGGTAATAAGGGGAAAGGGGTAACGATTTTTAATTGTTATGTGGTTTAAACCCCTGTAGTCGATGCAAGGCCTCAATGACCCGTCCTTTTTCTTGACGAAGAAAAACCCAGCCCCTGCTGGGGAATTGGAGTGACGAATAAAGCCTTTCTTGAGATTCTCCTGGATATATTCATCCATAGCGTGAGATTCTGGTAACGACAAGGGGTAGGTCTTGGACTTGGGTAGGGAGTAACCTGGAACTAGGTCGATCGGACAATCGTATGTCCTGTGTGGCAGCAAGAGGTCTGACTGTACCTTATTGAAAACGTCCCAGAATTGATGGTAAACAGAAGGTAGAATAACTTTGGGAACAGAGGTATTGGCCAGCAGTTGATGAGTCTCGCCTGACCTCGGCCTCCAGGAAATGGGAGCAGAGGAAGTCCAGTCAATGAGAGGATTGTTAAGCTGTAG
Organism: Ascaphus truei; assembly: GCF_040206685.1. Classification (NCBI taxonomy): domain Eukaryota; kingdom Metazoa; phylum Chordata; class Amphibia; order Anura; family Ascaphidae; genus Ascaphus; species Ascaphus truei. The sequence goes on along the minus strand of NC_134487.1, from coordinate 252,331,823 downwards.
CCAAGGAAGACCAAGGGTGATGGGTATCCCAGGAGCGTGAATGGCATCGAGAACTAAAATCTCCTTGTGCAGATGTAAGGACAGAAGCAAAGGAGCCGTCTCTAAGGAGATGTGGGCCGGGGTAAGAGGACGTCCATCGATACCGACGAGTGCATTGGGAAACTTCTTTCTCACGAGTGGTATGCGGTTTAACCTGGCGAATTCAAGATCCACGAAGTTTCCTCCAGCTCCTGAGTCAATGAAAGCGGCAGTAGAAGTCTTGAACTTATCGCCTGAAAGGGAGACTGGAAATGTAAGTTTCTTAGGGAGTTCACATTTAGAAAGGGGACGTGGAGACATTACACCCAGAGAGAGCCCCTCTGTACTCCCTGGGTGTTCCCGTTTCCTGGACGCCGTGGACACTCCCGAACCAGATGTTCCATGGATCCGCAGTAGAAACACAATCACCCGGCGTGGCGGAACTGCCGTATCGGTTTGCGGATGCGTTGTACCCCCAATTGCATTGGCTCTGGCAACTCCAGTGCAGGACGAAGAGGTATGGTAGCACTTGGGGGAGCAGGAGTGTTGCTGGGAGTACTGGAGAACGGAACTTGAAAGTTATGGAAGCGAGTGCGCTGACGCTCAGAGCGGCGTACCTGGATACGTTGATCCACTCGGACAGCCAAATCAATGAGAACCTCCAATTGATCCGGCCTGGATTGGCGAGAGAGTTCGTCCTTGATGGGAACTGCCAGGCCTTGCCAGAAAACGGAGACGAGAGCCTCTTGTCCCCAGTTAGTCTCGGCTGCTAGAGTCCGGAATTCCACAGCATACTGTGTCACCATTCGCCGTCCCTGAGTGATCTGGAGGAGAGAAACAGATGCCATCTCCAGACGAGTGGGAGAATCGAATACTCGTTGAAACTCGGCTTCAAATGCCGGGTAATCTTGGGCAAGGTAAGAATGTCGCTCCCAAACCGGGTGTAAGTGTATGGGAGTCACGCCGCCCTCGGCGTTCTCCTTACTTTACCGGCATCTCCGACGGGTCCTCCCGCGGCACGCAGGCAGCCTCTCTCCAGAACGCCGATCACTACTCCACGTGGGCGCGCGCGCACACTCCAAAGCTCCCCTTCTACTCTCGGTCCGGTGGCTACGCTCGGTCACGCAGCCGCAAGCACAGCTACACAGAGGCGTGGCCACACGGAGCCGCACCAACCCCTTAAAGGCACAGCACCTCAAACCATTGCTGCAATCCAATGCAGTCTGACTACTGTGCTTTATGGCTCCTCCCCTGGGACTCATGCTGGACCTATCCCTGCCATAGCCTGGCCCTTCCACACACCAATACCTTGCTGCGCTGCCATTGGACCCGCTCTCCTATATATACCTAACAGTGTCACTGACTCTTTGGCTGAGCATAGAACCAGTTGTTCTCATCACGCTCTGCCTTCCTAGTCCTGTCATGTCCTGTTTTGTTTTTGCAGTACTCCTCGTGTACCGAACCGGCTTCCGCTACGTCTACCCGCACCTCTGGCATCCCGAACTAGGCATACTGCTAAACGACTCTCCGCACCTCTGGAATCCCGATCCTGGCAAACGGTAAAAGATTACGTCCTTATCGTTACCCCGGACTTTGCATACAGCACCCTCTACCATCCGTAACTCTCATGCCCCGATCCGGACTCCCAGACTACTCTACTCTCAAGACGTGCCCTCGTGGCTGTGGGTGGCGTTATATCCTATCCCACCTCAGCACCGCGGTCCCGTCTCGTTTGTGGTGAGCACGCCCTGACATTATGCTCAGCCCTACAAACATGGACCCCACTGAGGTGGAGCGCACTATAAATGCCAATACTAATCTCTTCACCAGGTTAGAGACTTATTTGGAACAAGCTGATAGGCGAATGGATATGTTACAGCAAAGCCTTCAGTCGCTTACTGTTCAAGTCCGAGCTCTCAGTTGGCAACCTTCACCCGTGGCTTCCACAGCTTCCGCAACCACCTTTCCAGCCCCTCCGTTTGCTTTGGAACCTCGTATTCCGGCTCCCAAACACTATGCCGGGGATCCCCAAGGATGTAGGGGCTTCCTTAACCAATGCCTCATCCAATTTCGACTCTCGCCCTCTCGTTTTGTCTATTTTGTCTCCAGGGTCGGCTATATAGTGACTCTTCTCATCGACGAGGCGCTGGCATGGGCTTCTCCCATCTGGGAACAACAAGGCCCTCTCACACAGGACATCAATCTCTTCATCGAGGAATTCCAAAGAGTCTTCGATACCCCTGCATGGCAATTAACGGCAGCATCTTCTCTTCATCACATAACCCCGGGAGATCGACCCGTCGCCCGGTATGCTGTGGAGTTCTGCACACTTGCTGCTGAGACGGGATGGAATAACGAAGCACTATCTTCAGCGTTTTGGCAAGGTCTGTCTGAATCCCTAAAGGATGAGCTCGCAGCGCGGGAACGTCCCACTGACCTAGAGGATTTGATCAGTCTGTGTGTTTGAGTGGACCAGCGTCTACAGGAGCGGAGAAATGAACGTTCTCGTTACCGTCAATGGGTTTCAAGGCATCATGCTCCATCGTTCGTAGCTCCTACACCCCCTTCCGTGGACGTCCCGGAACCTATGCAGTTGGGAGGTAACAAGCTGTCTGCTGCTGAAAAACAACATCGGCGCAATGCCGGTCTCTGCATGTACTGTGGCAATTCCGGTCACATATTACCCCAGTGTCCCCAGAAGCCGGGAAACGCCAACTCCCAATGAAATCCCGGAGAGTTTAATTGGTAATACTGACACTTTCTCCCATCGTCAAAGACGTACTTCCCACCAGGATAATGTTGCCGATAACACTCACTGGAGAGGGATTTCACACTCAAGCACGGGCGTTCTTTGATTCCGGTTCCGCAGGCAATTTCATCGATGAGACTTTTGCTTGACGGAACAATATTCCATTTATCATTAAGAAGATGCCATTAGGTCTGGAGGCTATTGATGGTCGACCTCTACAGCCGGCATTCATCACGCTACAGACGGTTCCTCTCCTACTGCAGTTCGTCGACGTCCATACGGAGATCATTACTCTCGATGTTATCCACACTCCCTCTGTTGAGCTGATTTTGGGTCTTCCTTGTCTTCAACTCAATAAGCCTCGCATCGACTGGACGGATCGGGAACCTTTCCAGTGGAGTGCTCCTTGTTTCAAGACATGTACCAGGATTTTCCAGAAGATTGGTGGGTTGACTACCCTGCCAGAGAAGGTCGATTCCCTACCTTCTGTGTACTGGTAATTCCGTGATGTGTTCGACAAAGCACGTTCCGAGGTTCTACCTCCGCACCGTTCGTTCGACTGTCCTATTGACCTACTACCCGGGGCACCTCTTCCCAGAGGACGATCCTATCCTCTCTCTCTCCCAGAGACTAAAGCCATGAACACTTACATTGCAGAGAATTTAGAGAGGGGTTTTATCCGAAAGTCTTCCTCTCCAGTCGGAGCAGGTTTCTTTTTTGTCAAAAAGAAGGACGGTTCTCTTCGTCCATGCATAGACTACCGGGGTTTGAATAACATCACACGCAAGAACCACTACCCACTGCCCTTCATACCGGAACTCTTCGAACATCTCCAGGGAGCAACCATCTTTTCTAAATTGGATTTAAGAGGTGCCTACAATTTATTAAGGATTCGTGAGGGGGACGAGTGGAAGACTGCTTTTAAAAACCATGACGGCCACTACGAATACCTGGTCATGCCGTTCGGCCTGTGCAACGCACCAGCAGTTTTCCAGGATTTCGTCAATGAGATTTTTCGGGACATTCTTAACACATTTCTTATCGTTTACCTAGATGACATCCTAATCTTTTCTACAGTAAATCTCCTCAAGAACACATCAAACATGTTCAACAAGTGCTGTTACGCCTTCGGGAGAACCATCTCTTTGTGAAATTGGAGAAATGTCAGTTCCATCTCAAGTCGGTGGCTTTTTTGGGATATGTTATCTCTGACTCCGGATTCAATATGGATCCAGAGAAACTTAAGGCTATCATGGACTGGCCCTGTCCGACCACTCTCAAAGCCGTGCAACGCTTTCTAGGTTTTGCAAATTATTATCGACGCTTCATTCGCAATTTTTCTTCTACGGTATCTCCCATAACTGATCTCACTAAGAAGGGTGCAGATCCTTCATCATGGTCTGAGACCGCCATACGGGCATTTAATCTGCTAAAAAAGGCTTTTGTGTCTGCCCCTATCCTCACCCACCCAGATCCTAAACTTCCATTTACCTTGGAGGTAGATGCCTTGGACATCGGGGCTGCAGCTGTATTATCCCAAAGGACCTCTCCCTTAGCCAAACTACACCCATGTGCCTTCTTCTCGAAGAAATTTTCGTCCGCAGAACGGAATTAAGATGTCGGGAACCGGGAGCTTTTGGCGATCAAGTTGGCATTAGAAGAGTGGAGACAATTCTTAGAGGGTACGGAGACACCTATAACCAGTGTTCGACAAACCTATACATTTGCACGCCCCGGGCGAGTGGATTTAACATTGTGGCGAGCTCCTATTGGCCCAAGCAGCACACGTGTGGTACTAGGTGGCGAGTAGATTTTTTTGTTCGGCGAGTAGATTTTTTGGTAATTTGTCGACCACTGCCTATAACCATACTCACAGACCATAAGAACCTTCTCTACTTAGAAGGGGCACGTCGTTTGAGCTCTCGACAAGCCCGCTGGGCACTATTTTTTTCACGATTCAATTTTCTTATCTCCTTTATTCCTGGCTCCAAAAATCTAAAGGCGGACGCCCTGTCTCGACAGTTCCTGGCAGAGGACAAGTCTGAAGAACAGCTAGAGACAATTATTCCCTCTAGATGTATCCTGTCCGCCAATTCCTTTGATATTTTGCACAAAATTCGATCCGAACAATCACAAGTTCCGAGGGGGCTCAAGGTTCCGGAGGGAAGACTCTACACGGCACCCCAAGACAGCAAAAGGGTTCTCGAGTGGTGCCATTCCTCTAAATCAGCAGGACATCCAGGGATATGGAAAACCAACGACCTTGTTCAACGTACCTTCTGGTAGCCAGAGAGGGCTAAGGATGTGGAGGAGTTTGTTAAAGCGTTTGGCACGTGCGCCCGCAACAAAGTACCTCGGGTCAAACCAGCAGGCCTTCTTCTTCCCTTACCCATTCCAGATCGCCCCATGAACCATATTTCTATGGACTTCATTGTAGAGCTTCCAGACTCCAATGGAAAGAATACGATTCTTGTGGTCATTGATCGTTTTTCCAAACAGACTCACCTTGTTCCCTTGAGGGGTCTTCCAAATTCCTCCAGGCTTGTGGATGTTTTCATCCAGGAGATTTTTCGTCTTCACGGAGTGCCTGCAACCATCGTCTCTGATCGTGGGTCCCAATTTGTGTCAAGATTTTGGCGAGCCTTTTCCCGTAAAATGGGTATTTCACTTCAATTCTCCTCGGGATACCACCCACAGACCAATGGGCAGACGGAGAGGGCCAACCAAAACCTGGAACAATACCTTCGGTGTTTCATAACCGATACACAGGATGATTGGGTGGATCTGATTCCTTGGGCTGAATTTGCTCTTAACTCCCTTCGCAATGACTCCACTCAAGAATCTCCCTTCTTCATACATTGTGGTTTTCATCCTTCCAGCCTACCCTTCTCCCCTCTATCCTCAGGAGTACCAGCGGTTGACAAGCGCATCTCCCAGCTGAAAGACTTATGGATGAGGATTCAGGAGAACTTAAAGGTGGCTACAGGGAGACAGAAACTCCAGGCAGACCGCCCTCGACGCCCGGTTCCGGAATTCGTCCCAGGAGACAGGGTTTGGCTTTCTTCCAGGAATATCCGACTAAAGGTTCCTACCATGAAGCTAGCACCTAAGTTCCTCGGTCCCTTTCCTGTGGTCAGGAAGATTAATATTGTGGCTTATCGCCTACGCCTTCCATCAGTCTTTCATATATCGTTGCTTAAACCAGCATTCCAGAGTCCTCGCTTTTCTAAGACCACGTCTCCCCCACTTCCTTTTCTGATCCAAGGTCAACAGTAGTACGGGGTTCAGGCTATCCTGGATTCTAGGATTTCCAGAGGTGGAGTACAATACCTGGTCCACTGGAGGGGGTTTGGACCAGAGGAACGTTCCTGGATTCCCCACCGGGATCTCCACGCACCTCGACTCATCCAGGCTTTCCATCGTAAGAATCCCTCCAAGCCATCTCATGGACACCCGGAGGTCGCCCCTGAATGGGGGGGTACTGTAAGGGTCTTGGAGTCACGCCATCCTCGGTGTGTTCCTCACTTACCGGAAGCTCCGACGGGTCCTCCCGCGGCACGCAGGCAGCCTCTCTCCGGAACGCCGATCAATACTCCACGTGGGCGCGCGCGCGCACGCCAAAGCTCCCCTTCTACTCTCGGTTTGGCGGCTACGCTCGGTCACGCGGCCGCAAGCACAGCTACACAGAGGCGCGGCCACACGGAGCCGCACCAACCCCTTAAAGGCACAGCACCTCAAACCATTGCTGCAATCCAATGCAGTCTGACTACTGGGCTTTATGGCTCCTCCACTGGGACTCATGCTGGACCTATCCCTGCTGTAGCCTGGCCCTTCCACACACCCCTACCTTGCTGCGCTGCCATTGGACCCGCTCTCCTATATATACCTAACAGTGTCACTGACTCATTGGCTGAGCATAGAACCAGTTGTTCTCATCACTCTCTGCCTTCCTAGTCCTGTCTTGTCCTGTTTTGTTTTTGCAGTCCTCCTCGTGTACCAAACCGGCTTCCGCTACGTCTACCCGCACCTCTGGCATCCCGAACTCGGCATACGGCTAAACGACTCTCCGCACCTCTGAAATCCCGATCCTGGCAAATGGTAAAAGATTACATCCTTATCTCTACCCCGGACTTTGCATACAGCACCCTCTACCATCCGTACCTCTCCTGCCCCGATCCGGACTCCCAGACTACTCTACTCTCAAGACGTGCCCTCGTGGCTGTGGGTGGCATTATATCCTATCCCACCTCAGCACCGTGGTCCTGTCTCGTTTGTGGTGAGCACGCCCTGACACCGGGGAAGACCAAGTCAGGGCGCTGCCAGTGAGGAGGTTATAAATGTAGGCTACCTTCTTGCGATCAGTATTGTAGAGAGGGGGGGCCATTTCAAACTGCACCTCACACTGGTTTAGGAAACCCCTACAATCTTGCGGTTCACCTGCATAAGGCTTGGTGGGAGGAATCCTTACATCTGAGCTGCTAACTGCGCTTGCGGAGTGGGGGCTTACATCTGGCGTGGTCGCGGTCGGTACCCTGTCTGAGAGTACTGCGACCTGGCATGTAAGTGCCACAATTTGATCCGCCATGGCCTGGTTTTGTTGAAGCAGATTGTAGAGAAACTGTTGAAGTTCGGTCTGCGTCTTGTGGGCTCGACATAATGTTACGCCGGTGCTGCCCGCAGACCAGACCCGTCCCCTGAGCTGAAGGGGGAAGTGGTAATACACGCACCCGCAGCAAAGGGAGCGTGTCCGTAGTGTGGTATGAAGCGTTGCCAGGCCAGGTGTAGTAAGGTGGACAATACTTGCCGGTACCAGTTGTAGAGATAGAGTGAAGGATGCCTCGCCAAAGTCAGGGAGTGGAGAGTGGAGATAGGTTGTTGTCCAAGCCGTGTTCAAGGGGTTGCCAGAGTGAGCGTTGTCCAAGGAATGCCGAGATCGAGAGCCATCGTAGTCGTACAAGCCGCGTCAGAACCTGTGAAAAAACTGAGAGAATCCAGAAGTACTTCCATACAGAGATTATGTCGAGCAAAGACTGAGAGCAGAGAGGAGCTAGATAAAGCAGGAAGGTCCAATTAGGAATGGAGGCGGGACAGGAAGAGCTACAGGGAGACACTGCAGATTGGTGCAGGCATAACAGGCCAGGTGAGTCTTGTTGGTAACCTGAGTATGCCTGTGCAGTGTGCGGGGGTAGAGCCTGAGGTCCGGGGGATGGGAAGAAGAGTGTGCAGACTGAGCATGCTCTGTAACTCGTGTACGCGCGTGAACCGAGCGAGTGGATGGTGCATGTGTGCGTGCAGGTGTGCGTGCAGGAGGACGTGGGCGCACCCGGTGCTGAGCAGAGGAATCGCCAAGGGGAGTGATCCCGCGATGGTGGCAGGGGCGAGGAGCCGTGGAGGCCGTTAAGGCAGGTTTGTTTTGTGTGTCCAGGGACTCTCTGCGGGAAGGGGGTGCTTTGTGTGGGGAGCGTGGAGAACGCCGATTCCTGACAGTGGGTGAATCCAACCGGCGCAAAACTGATAACCAACTTAACCTTAAACTGCAGCGTGATTTTTAACTTCATAACGATTTACAGCAGTACCTAATTATAGTGAGTGCATATATGGGTATATATATATATACCCAGCATTTGAATGAACCCAGTTATTTAATGCTATAATGAACATATTTAACATATTTAACCTATTAACCCTATATAAAATATGAACCATAAATAACATATATAACCTATAACATATACAATAGATGCAACAGATATTCTATACCATATAACCTACATACATATAACATACAGAGCCTCATTGAAACTTTATTGGGAAGGGCTCAATGTCAGATGGTGACAAGTAAATTGAATCTTTCTTTACCCCCTTTTTCGTTATCCCCCCCTTTCGTTATCCCCCCCTTTCCTTATCCCCCCTTTCTTTATCCCCGCCTTATTTATCTCCCCCCGTTTCTTTATCTCCCCTCTTTCTTTATATCCTTCTCTCCCCCTTTCTTTATATCCTTCCCCCCTTTCTTTATATACTCCACCCCCCCTTTCTTCATCTTCCCCCCTTTCTTCATCTCCCCCCCTTCTTTCTTCATATCCCCCCTCCCTTTCTTTATATCCTCCCCCCCTTTCTTTATATCCTCCCCCCCTTCTTTGTATCTTCCCTCCCCCTTTCTTAATCATCCTCTCCCCCCTTTCTTTATCATCCTCCCCCCCTTTCTTTATCATCCTCCTCCTCCCCCTTTCATTATCATCCTCCTCCTACCCCCCCCTTTCATTATCTTAACTTAACTTTTAACCTTCCTTTGCTGGTGTTAGCCCCTGCATTTTTTTAAACAGTGCTCCATCCCTTTCTATGGATGTTCGTTCATATATATATATATATATAATATATATATATATATATATATATATATATATATATATATATATATATATATATATATATATATATATATATACATTGGTTGACAAATCACCAAAAAATCTACTCGCCACACAAAAAAATCTACTCGCCACCTAGTACCAAACGTGTGCTGCTTGGGCCAATATTTACTCGCCCGGGGGTTAAATCCACTCACCCGGGGCAAGCAAATGTATAGGTTTGTCGAACACTGTATATATATATATATATATATATATATATATATATATATAGTATATATATATATATATGTATAGGGATTGTATTTGTATATATACTGTATATGTATATATATATATATATATATATATATATATATATATATATATATATATATATATATATATATACACACTGTATATATATATATATATATATTTATTTCTATTCATGTATTTATTTATTTATTTAGATTTATTTACTAATTGTGGGGCTGCTGTGCGTGAATTTTTTTTATTGTGGGTAGCGGGGTTGAGTGAAGGGGGTGTTTGGACCTTGGTGTGAGTTTAGGACTTGCGGGGGGATAGCGGGAGGGGTTAACCCCTTCATGACCGTAGCGGTATTAACTGTGACGGCCGTGAAGGGGTTAAGTGCACCCGCAACCCCCCCGCAAGTCTTAAACTCACCCCAAGGGCCAAACACCCCCTTCACCCACCCCCGCTACCCACAATAAAGCGGGCACAGTGGGTTAACCCCTTCATTGCCTTAGCGGCTATCAGCTATGGTAATGAAGCAAAATTTCTGTATTTTTAATAATATTGTGCAGGAGCATGGGGTCCCCTGAGCTTTGATTTCTGGCTCAGGGAACCCCCTGCTCACTGTACAATATTATTAAAATACAGAAATGCTGCTTCGTTACCATAGCACATAGCCGCTAAGGTAAAGAACGAGTGTTTATTTGTATGTAACGGGTGGACCCCCTTGTCTGACCCCCCCAATCTCACATTGGCCCGTGTGGTCTAACCCGTCCCTATTACGTGATCGTGTATGGTGGTGCACCTGCAATTAACAGGACTCCTGAGTCTCTCGCTTACATCATGTGCAGCGCCTCCACCTCATCAGGATCTATGCTTCCGCAGGGAGATGGTCCTGGTGAGGAACTCCTTCTCGGTGGTTACTGCCACTGCTGAGTAATCTCACACTCACACAGTGGGGGTTTCTTTAACAAGGGCATCTTTATTGATGATCTGATTACATACAGTAGACTGCCCCATGCAGCTCTCAGCTTCAGCCGCACATTCCAACGTGCTGTCCCTTTGCCAGGTACTGCCCTCCTCAATTGGAGTGGAATCCCCTCCCGCTTTAGGGAGATCACCCCTGTGCCAGGTCCCTGGACACAGTGTGGCTTGATTAGAATATTTGTGCCACTAGTTACAGCACTAGGGTCACAAAACTTTATTACACTCCTGGTGCAACAACTGCAATCACTGCTTTTCAACAACAACTAACTGACAGTGTTGTGCCCTTTATACCTCAGGGGGCAGGCACATATCTGATGTCACTCTACACTCTACTCAGAGCATGTAGCCACTCCCATCCATACACAGGGCACCACACCAGGGTGTGAGGGAAAACCTCCATAACTACTGCTGGCAGGCCTGTACTTACCAGGGCTTACTGCCAACAGGGAAGATGTCTTCAGTCCATTATTATGCATGGCTACATATATATGTGTTTTATTTATACTGTACATGTGCAGAGGGTCTCCGGAGCAGAAACGTTTATGTTTTAGGTCCGGGGACCCCCTGCTCCCCGAGATACAGGCCCCTTTATGGGGTGCCGGTATCCCTCTGCTTTGTTTACATGCTGCGGTCATGTGATCGGGACCTTTAAATGCAGAGGGATACCGGCACCCCATAAAGGGGGCTGTATCTCGGGGAGCAGTGGGTCCCCGGATCTGAAACCAACGCGGTTCAGCTCCGGAGACCCCCTGCACATCTACACTATGAATAAAAATGTATTTTAAATAATTTTTAATGTGCCGATGTTTGCACAGAGAGAGCAGCAGATCTCTCTCTGCTGCAAACACATCTCGCCCCCGCCGGCCTATAGTATCATTGATGTGCATACTGTATACAGTACTGTATGTGTACAGTACTGTATGTTAGGGGTTATAGGGGTTGTTGTTATACAGTATATACTGTACTGTATATACTGTATATATACTGCATTACAATTCATGAATTTATGCCATCTGGTGGACACGTGAAGCATTGCAGCCTAGTAAATCCTGAACCATTATCAATTAACACATCAACCGCGCGTCAGCCAGGCATGCACCTGGCTGGGAAGGCAAAAGGAGCCCGGCATGCTCCAGGTGAACAGCGTGCCATTCCAGGAACATGCCAGGTAAAAGCCGGTGATTTGTAAGAATAAAAGCTGCCGCAGCAGTAGTAAACAACTACACTACTTATGCTGTAGCCGGAATTTGAGAATCCTCCTTGTGTGTGTACTAATAATGTAAAAACAAATACAGCGCTTAAAGTCTAGACTTAAATAGTAAATATGAGCAATCCACCTGACTCATAGAACATAAAACAGCCTCTTAGATCTACAATTAATATATTTAGCCATATGAATGTAGTGCTAGGAATGCAGTACCAGAGATTGAAAATCCTCCTTGTGAGTGTGCTAATAACATTTAAAAACATAGATACACAGTGCTTGAAGTCTAGACTTAAAAAGTAAATGAAAGCCATCCACCTGACTTATATAGCATAGTCGAGCCTCTTAGATCTACAATAAAAATATTTAGTAATATGGAGTGTAGTGCTAGGGATGTAGTACCATAATGTTGATGGACATCTAAGTTAGTCTTAGAACAAGATGTCTATAGGTACATGTAGCACTTAGAGTCTGAACACACATCATAAATTGTGAATATGTCTGGCTAGCCTAGGTGTAGTATCTGAACAGCGGTAAAGGTGGAAGAGATAGTAAAAATTGGGCCACAGTAATTGGGGACATAATACCATCCATAAATAGTAAATAGTTACTAAAATAAACTCTCAATAGATATCCATGACTCCAATAATTGAAGGCTAAAGACTGTCCTACTTTTACATTCTAATTAACCATAAATCATAAAAATGCAGCAATGTCCATCTCCATATTTAAACCTTTGGGTACCAGGGTCTGCAGGGTATAAATCCAGTAATATTCCCTCCTGGATATCTTCGGAATATAATTGCCCCCCCCCCTTCCTATCACAGCTTACTTGTTCCACACTCCAAAATCTTAAACAGTTAGGATCCTGGTTATGTACCAGTTTATAGTGCTTGGATACATTATGCGTCTCCAGTCCTATAGTGATGTTGCAAATGTGCTCACTAACGCGTGTTTTTAATTTTACGATAGTTCTTCCTACATGCTGTAGCTTACAATTACACTCAAGCACATAAACAATGCCTATGTTGTTACATGTAATGTTTGTTTTCATCATATGATGTTCTGACGTGGTTGTGCATGTAAATACTTCTATTTTTGTTTCTTGTTTTGTATTGTTTCTACAAGCTTTGCAGTTTAGGCATTTTGTAAAGCCCTTTGTTGTTTGGTTTAACCAGCAGTCTTTTTTCTTCATTTTTAGATAACTTGGTACTAGTCTTTGGCACAAATTTGGAGCTCTTGTGAAGATAACATCAGGTTTATCACCTAAAATTTCCATCAGAACTTCATCTTTTGCAGTATGTGCTAGGGTTTTTAAAAAATACCATTTATCTTACCTGCTTGTTTGTTGAAGGTTGTGACAAAGGGAATAAATTGTTTGATGGTTGATTGTGTATTCTTATCTTTATACTTTAGCATACTCGCCCTCTCTGTATTGGCAACTTTCTTGATTGCATTATCAATTATTTTTGCCTCATAATTTTTCTCCAAGAATGTATCCCTCATTGATTCTACAGATGCAGCAGCCATTATTTTAACAAATCACGTGGTGTATACCTCGGAATACCAATGTCATGGCGCGGGATTTCTTCCAACCATACCGCCTTAAGACGCAAGTGCAGGCGAGTGCATAAAATGGCATTTTAGTGTTCTGGCTTTTAAACAACTGAAATTGACACAGTAGCACAGTAGCACAGTACTGTACACATTACAATTCATTCATTTCATTGCATTTCATTGCACACAATCCATGAAATTCAAACAAAGTAACCGCGATAAATACGTGTGCCTGGGGCGATTGGCCGCGTTCATGCCGCGTGGAGTACAGCAGCGCACACAAAAACGGCACTCTGATTTGTTAAAATAATGGCCATTGCATCTGTATTAGATCCAAAACAAGTGTGTGCAGCGCACAACATGAGAGAGAAGCAGGTCTGACCAAAAAATAAAGCTTTATTGGGAACACATAAAATCGAGGGCAGTAGCCCTTCTATGCTTTCGTTCAGGCTACGCACTTTATCAAGAACTTCTTGATAAAGTGCATAGCCTGCACGAAACGCGTAGAAGGGCTACTACCCTCGATTTTATGTGTTCCCAATAAAGCTTTATTTTTTGGTCAGACCTGCTTCTCTCTCATGTTGTGCGCTGCACACACTTGTTTTGGATCATTTGGACTTCGGATACAGCTGCACGCATAAGGAAGACTGCTGGGGATTTATGTGAGTACTCATACCTTTAGGCTAACCCAATGAGGAGGGGAGGGGTAGTCACTTGCTCACCCCCTACCTTCAGGGTTCTATAGAGCCTTTTTTATGAGGTTTAGAGTGTTACAGTATTATTGCTCAATTGCTAAACCCAGCATGTTCTCCCTTGTTTCTAATGGACTGAATCAAAGAATTATAGGACCAGGCATTTGAGCATCACTTTGTTTCCATATGTATGCATCTGTATTAGACTTTCAAAATCTATCATTGTACAATCATCCATCAAATATAGGAATGAAGCGATAAGACTGCTACACTGGCGACACACTTTATTCGAGCTCGGCTAGTCCCACGAATTCGGGTATACCCGGGTGTATTGAGGTTTGTGACTGTTTTCTGCCCGAGTGCATTGGGTTATTTTCCAGGCAGGGATTGAATCATTTTATTCCCGCTGGCTGCAATACTGCACAGTATATATATATATATACTGCATTACAATTCATGAATTTATGCCATCTGGTAGACACGCGAAGCATTGCAGCCTATTAAATCCTAATCATTATCATTTAACAGATCAGCCGCCCGTCAGCCAGGCATGAACCCAGGCTGGGAAGGCAAACGCAACGGGGCTTGTCAGAGGTGAGGAGCGGCGCATTCCAGGTATCTGCCAGGTACATACTGGGTATTTGCTCGAATAAAGTGTGTCGGTGCAGTAAGCGACCGTACATTTTATTAAAGGTTAAGAACAGACCCTACTAAAAGATTTTTGACTGAACTAGAGACCCTTCTGGATCTGGGTGATATCCTGCAGGTCATAAGAAATAAAGAAAAAAAGTTTCTTATGTGTGATTTTCCCATCATCCCGGTGTTTCACCATCTCCCAAAGATCCACAAGTCATTGGAGAAGCCTCCGGGGCGACCCATTGTCTCCAGCATTGGATCTTTGGGAGATGGTGTCTCCCGCTATGTTGACCACTTCTTGCAACCAATTGTGCAACAACTGCCTTCCTTTTTACAGGATACCACCACTTTACTTATTGAACTGGAGAAAATCACTTGCAAGGAGAGTTACAGGTGGGTCACCATGGATGTCACATCACCATCATTGCACATGAACACGGACTCAAAGCTATTTATAACTATTTACTATCTTCCACCCTTTCCACTGCACAGATCACTTTCATCAATGATGCCATTTTATTTTTACTCACACACAATTATTTTCTTTTTGATTCACTATTTTATCTTCAGACACAGGGCACGGCTATGGGGACGTCATTCGCGCCCTCATATGCCAATCTCTTTATGGGCCTTTGGGAGTCCACACACATTTTCGGTGATCATAATATCTATCGTTCTAATATTGTTTTCTATAAACGCTATAGACGACCTGCTTTTCATTTGGGATGGGGATTTGCACACATTACACTCTTTTATAGACACTTTAAACACTAATGACATTAACTTAAAATTCACTTTCAATACAGATGCACATGATATCAACTACCTTGATGTGACACTCCATGGTGGCCCAGAAACGGTTATCTCTACAGATATCTTTACCAAGCCTCACTCTCGTAATTCATACCTGTATGCAAAAAGTTGCCATCCCAGATCCATGATCCGTGGGATTCCCAAGGGGCAGTTCTTACGCTATAAAAGACTTTGTTCTGACCCAAACAGTTTTCTCCAGCATTCAAGGGACTTGAGTCATAGATTTGCTGATAGGGGTTATTCAGAAAGGGACATAGAGCAAGCATTTGCACATGCAGACTCTACTGATAGAACCATGTTATTAAAAAAGAAAGACAAACACACATTGGTTAAGGATGGATGTATGGATAACCCTTTATTCATAACCAAATTCAGCAGACAGGCTCCACAGATACAACACATTATATACAAACACTGGAATGTGTTGAAACTT
The DNA here is from genome assembly GCF_040206685.1 of Ascaphus truei. NCBI lineage: Eukaryota > Metazoa > Chordata > Amphibia > Anura > Ascaphidae > Ascaphus > Ascaphus truei. Next base: position 252,316,132 of record NC_134487.1, on the reverse strand, counting down.
GACACAGACCTTGTACCATTTGTTTCCAGACCCAGATTTGCATTCAGAAAAGCAAACACTTTGGCAAGTTCACTCTCAAAAAGCCTCTTTCAAACAGCCCCGCCATCCAAGATTAGTAATATCCCCAAAGGGTTTTTCAAATGTGGGTTTTGAAAATGCTGCCAGTATGCAACACCCACTAAAAGAGTGACTACTGTGTCTACAGGGAAGAAATTTCGAATTTCCTCATTCATTAATTGTCACAGCAGTTATGTGGTATATGTGATATCATGTGGTTGTAATGCCAAATATGTAGGTAGGACCATACGATCATTACATATTCGTATTTCTGAACATATAAGACTAATTAGGAGAAGGGACCTACTACACCCGGTCTCCAAACACTTTACTATGTGTCCAAATGGTGGCTTGGAAAATTTCAGTTTTTTTGGCATTGCACATATTCCCACACATATTAGAGGGGGCAATCGATTAAACAAGTTAAATAAAACAGAGATGCAGTGGATTTTCCAATTAGATACCCTGCACCCCCGCGGTCTCAATGTGGATTGGGAATTGCAACATTTTTTGCATGAATGACCATTATGCACATTCATTTGTCCCCCTTCCCTTCCCTCTTCCATCCCCCCTCCACCCCCCCTCCTGCCTTTCCCCCCCCACCCTTCCCCTCCTCTCCCCCCCCTTCCCTTTCCCTTCTTTCCCTCCCCTTCTTCCCTCCCCTATTCCCATCCCCTCCCTTCCCTTCCCCCCCTGTCTCTCCTCCCCTTCCCCCTTCCCTTCCCCCTCCCTTTCCTTCACTCCCACCCCTCCCCTCCACACCCCCCCTCCCCCCCCCCACCCCACCCCAGTCCCCCCCCCACCCCCTTCCCTCCCATCCCCCATCATTATTAGTTTTCCTTGTCAGTGTTCCAGTTATACTCATTTGCATAATAATTTCAATGGAGATGCATTTATCTTATAATATTGTGTTTTAATTATTTCTAACAGACCTATGTATCTTATATGTTGTTATCCAATAATGTGCCCGATTTCCATTATGTTTACATGTATCTCTTTTCATGCATTACATGTTCACTAAGCCCCATTATCATCTATTGATGGCACGTTTTGTAATTGGTTTTTAGCTTAGATTGATGTTAGGCGTATTACCCACCTTACCTGATTTGTTTCAGGGACAGGTGTTTTGTGTTAATGCTTGCCTATATATCTCTGTATCTCACAGCTGATGGATCACTCTTTGACGAAGGCCTGAGGGCCGAAACGCGTCAGAGGATCCACCAGCTACCTATGTCTGTTCAATAAACTTTTTTTTAAGTCACCACCTTTGTTTATACCCTGTGTTCATGGCTGTGCAGCACCACTCCTTCGGCTCTGCTGAATGATTTTTCCTGCTTCTACTGCTGCTTTGCATGCCGGATGACCCTACTCACAGAGGAGGAGACCGCAGGTCACGTGACGACCGTGCGTGAGACCGTTCACACGCTGGGAGCAGCGGTGCCTTCCGCATACAGGAGCTTAGCTGAGGTGCACATCGGGGCATTCCCCCCCCCACCACACCAACATTGAAGGTGATCACCACCGGTCATTTGACCGCCCCACGTGACGCTGGAGCCACGGTGGGGTTGGCGGTGCAACATTGCGGTAACATCACTGAAGACCTCCAACAGCCGAGACACCCTCCTCAAAACCGTGAGTCCTCATAGCAACCCTTGGTGCCCAGAGCTGGGCCAGTTGCTGACTGCTATTGATACTTTCATGTACATCGTGTAAAGGGTTATCTAACTGTTTCTGATGCACCTGACAGGATACATTGTATCCAACTCTACTTTTCAAAATCTTCTGTTTTAGAGCAATTTCTTTTCAACCGTCTGAGTTCCCCATACTGTATGGGACATTGTTTAGCCAACTTTTTTTATGGCAGCTCTTAGCATTGATATAGTTATTACTGTTGACTGTTTTAAAAAAATGTTTTGGTCTGAATACTTCCCTCTTCAATGTATATCTCCAGATCTAAGAATTCTATATTATTTTTACTGATCGTATGTGTGAACTTCAGATTCAGGTCATTGTTGTTTATCTCTTCAAAGAATACTAATAATTGTTCCTCGCTACCCTTCGGGATAATAAGAATGTCAGGTATCCAGGTTTTTTTGGGAGCGCAGGTGTATATATAAAAGAGATAAACACATGCAAATAGTGCAAATATGTTTTTCCAATTGTTAATATTCAGTATATTCTTAAGTAGGTCAAAAATAAATTTGTACTTACAAATTTCTTAGTACAAACGTGTACATAAAGGTATCTTTGCCTGATGTTTTCCGCATTGCCAGGAGATTTATATGCATATATACATATACCAGAACCTTAGTAGAATAAAGCAGAAAACAGGACATGGCGCAGACTGTTAAAACTTTATCTTAGAAAAAATTCAATAGTAAAATGCACTCACATTTTGTAAGATATAATCAAGCATTGGAAATATGCAATCAACGCAGACAGTATCCAGCTCCCGCGGTCTGTATGGCATGCAGTATCCATCCTCACGTCTCTGGATGGAATCCCCAATGGAGGCGGGGGGTGGAGTGGTAGGTAAGCAGGTAAGCAGATCCCTCTGCGTGTGTCTTTCTCCTACATCACTGCACAACCTCGCGTCTCTGGATGGAGTCCCCGGATGATGTGGGAGGCGAGATGATAGATAGGCTGATAGCAATGAATGTGTCCCCCTGCTATCTCGTGGTTAATTGCACTCAATGCATTTCACCTTTCAAAGGTTTCATCAGGAGTGTCTTACAGTAGTATGGTTAGGGTTAAATACCATATTTAAGCCACTCATTGGATATCGCTAAGCCAATGAGTGGATGCCTTGATGGGCTACCCAATCCTAAGGAGTTACTGATACTATGATAATGGATATTTTATACACATTCAATATGCTTAATATAAACATCTTATAATGGTATAACATTCTGTACACCGGCGGGGAACAAGGTGCCAAATTGGTAAATCCAGAACGATTCTCTCTTTATAAGATCAGCATCACGATTCCCACTCTCCAATGCGTCATGACTTGTTCTATTCCTATATATCTTAGTCCAGAGGGGTCAGAGTTGTGGAACATCAGGAAATGTTTAGAAGCACTATGTGTGACTAACTTTCTTTTAATATTTCCGACATGTTCCAGAACTCTGATATGTTGGGGTCTGATAGTCTTCCACCAAATCGCTCCAGCGAAACGTACGTCAGGTGGTAGGTGGAGCTTGTCTGACGCCACGGCGCTCCCGGTGTGCAGCAGGGGTGATACGGACAGGTATACTATACACCAACGACTAGGTTGTAGATTTTACCTTTTGTTCTGTATATCAACTTTACTATATAGAGGTCATTACCATACTAACACTATATGTCGCGTGGCTTAAACTTTGGGATGTATCTCTTGCATCTATTGTATATACTGTATGCAGTAGGTATATGTGCCGTACTGTTCGCCCCCTCCTCCCCCCCAAACTATATAAATCTGTTTAAACAGTCAATTCTGATTGTGGAAGTTATGTTATAACAGAGGGATCTAATTTTAGATCACCGAGTTAAGCTGCACCCACGTATTAAGTTCATGTGTATGGGAGATTTTCCCTGCAGGATTCTTTACCTGCGTATATAAATAGGAGGTTATTTATACACCCTCAACATAATCACGGGCATATTGAGGTTTCCTATGATTAAGTATACAGTAACTAGTTTGCTACACAATATCTATTTCCTCAGGACAGGCAGTGCTTTATTTTCACATATGTAAGGGCAGATTGTTGCATATTGATATCACAGCAGGCAGTATATAATGTTTATGTGTGTTAAACTATACTGCTGCACTGTGAGTAAGTAACCTCCATTGCTGGTTTCTCTATGTAAGGAATCCGCTCCTCGGTTTACTGTTTGCCTTAACTTGCAGACAAGTGCAGTCCTGGAACACTTTCCCGGATATTTACTGCAGCCTGGATTCACTCACCAAAGCAATACTGCCACACGCCCCTTCTGCCATTGGTTCTCTGACCTTTAAGTACTGCTTTCCCACAATGCTCCTTGCCGAGCATAGTCCTTCTTGGATGTCTCTGTGTTCTGCCATAAGCCTTGTCTTGTCTGTCGCCTTGGTTCCTGAGACCGGCTGCTAGTGTCATGTAGCGGTCTGTTCCTGTGCTGAAGCGGAGTACTCTCCTTGTTGTCTTCAGCTCCTTGTTTCCTGTGACCGGCTGCTATATTCACGCAGCGGTCTGTTCCTGTCGCCTGTGCTGAAGCGGAGGTTTCCCCTGCGTCTTCAGCCTCCTGGTTTCCTGCACTGAAGCGGAGGTTTCCCTGTGTATCTTCAGCTTCCTGGTTCCTGGGGCCTACTCTTTCCCTAATCTAGAGAGGCCGTGTCCTGGTTCCTGCGTTGAAATGGAGGATTCCCCAGCCCGCTCAGGACTCTTGCGCTGAAGCACTGGTTTACCAGTGCAGCTAGGCGGTGTGCTACTCTGGTCTGTCTACCACCTCCTGAGACCAGTACCATGGGCCATGGTCGCCGCACGTGCAGAAGCCACTCCCGTGCTCCTAAGCTGAAGCGGGGCTCTCCTGACTACCTGTTGCCGAACTCCTGCTTGAACAACGTTTACCCTGATGTCTCCAGTCCTGACCCTGGCGTGTCCACCGACGATGCTGTCTTCTCCTATCCTGATCCTGCTACGTATGACTACGAACTGCGCAATCTGGATCCGCCTGCGCGGTCTAAGGTCGGTGCTTTTACAACCCCACCTCAGCCACGCGGTCCGACCCAGGTTTGTGGCGAGCACAGCCGTGACACTCTATGTGCATGGACCTGGTGGGAGCTTTATACATATCCCCATTGTTATCATAGATCTGTCTATACTCTGTATGTGAAGATATATTATTGCACTGCATGTATTGGAGTATTGAAGGCAAGGAGTTAACCTCTTAAGTGCTAGGCTGTACTGTTGAACAGCAGTTAGGCCTTGACCCCGCTGCCTACTACAGCGTCCGCTGTGGCGGACGCTGCACGGATGAGAGCCCTCCCCTCAATGGCACCGGGCCCGCTGCGAGGGGGGGCTGCAGCGCTGGGGCGAGAGCTGCTCCTGCTCTCAATAGAATTGAGAGCAGGACTCGCGCCGAGCGATATGGCACGCCCCCCGGCGGTTCAGCCAATGAGGGCGAATCTGCCGGGTGACGTCATGGCCGTGCCCCCGTCACTCCCCCGCCACGCCCCCCCCCCCGGTCTCTCTTCCTGCAGTGAGCTGCAGACCAGGTAATCGGCTGCACGCCGCCAATCTCGCGGGTGCGCGTTGCAGCGGAGATACCGGGGCCTTAGCCTTATTATACCAGCACTACAACCTCTATGCCTACATCGTATATCACCAAGTAATGCTACTTTTATTTATCTGGGCTATTACATTCTGGAGCAATCTAAGTAATAGGCTATAACTGGATATGAACGTGATTCGTGCCTCTAGACGTGTATACACATTTTATGTGCCTACTAACCAGAACCAACGAGACATTACTGGTAGAGAACTATTTTCTACGGTAGTTTATATGTTATATACTATTCGGTACTAAGTTATATGAATTTTTTAGAGTAACTAGAATAAGAGGCTATAACTGGATACAAATTGGATTCATGCCTCTAGGCGTGTATACACACTGTTTGTGCCTATTTATCAGGTTTACATCATTATATACTACTGGCAGTGTACTACTCACATTTGAACTTACTATGCAATTGTCTTGTACCTACCATTCGGTACAAAGTATAGGAGCATGTGATTTACTATTTTAGTATTTATTTTACTTCCAAGCTATCCACAAACACAGGTTTTATATATATATATACCGTATATCCTAGTCTATAGTCACTTATATGTGACTTAAAATGTATAGGATGGGGGAGACTTCCGGTGACGTCACCGTGAATGGAAGGGTAAGCGGAGAGCTCCAGACACCCTCCCCATAGAGCTAATAAAAAAGCACCCCAAACCGAGCGGCCCCATCCCAAAAACACCTAACAGCATCCCCACAACATCCCCACAAATGAGGAAAGGTTTTGTGCAAGATTTAGAGAAGGTACTCAGAGACATCAGAGCGGACATTAGCAAGTTAAGCGCGCGAACGGACGCAGTGGAGGCGCAAGTCACCTCAATTGCGGACTCACACTCCAGCCTAGAAGACAACCTAGTGCGAATGGGACACGAAATCACCGTGCTCAAAAATACAATCGAAGACCACGAAAACAGAGACCGCAGACAGAATCTGCGCTTCAGGGGAGTACCTGAGGCAGTCCTGCCGGAATCTCTGCCCTCCTACCTTGAGAAGATCTTCCTAAAGCTGGTCCCCGACCTCTCTGGCCACGAACGTCTGCTAGATAGAGCTCACAGAGCCCTTGGACCCAGATCAACAGACCCTAACCGCCCAAGAGACATTATAATGAAGTTCCATACTTACACAGCAAAAGAGAAGATTTCTGCAGCGGCAAGAAGGGAAGGATCTGTTAAAATGGAAGACTGCACAATACAAATCTTCAATGATCTCTCCAGATCGACGGTCCTAAAGCGACAAGGGATGAAGCCCCTCACAACCCTGCTCAGGGAACGCGGTATCACCTACCGCTGGGGATTCCCCTTTAAACTGACGGTACCAAGGAAAGGGCGATTCTACACTATCACTGACCCTGATGACATCGAGGACTTCCTCAAGGCGATTGGCGTCCCTGCCCGGGGTGAGGAGGAGAGAGAGAGAAGCCCCCCCAAAACAGCGCAACCAGACATGACCGACACACCGAGGGCTTCAGAAAGAATCGCCAGTCAGAAAAGCCAGTGAACAACAGGACCGGCAAGCAATCGGCGAAACTAAAGTCTACCGCACCCTGGCAAACACACATCCCCCCGCCCCCACCCACACCGCCCTCTGATTCTGCTCAAGCTACCTCACCCTTGCTTGCCCCACTAAACCATCACAAAACGGCCGAACCCCCCCCCCCCCTAATACCCGAACTCCCTTCCCTCCCCCCCACCCCCCCCTTTTTAACCCCCCTCCCTCCAGACCTCCCCTGAGGCCCCCCTCCCCTCCCCCCCCCTCTCTCCCTCACCCCCTTCAACCCTCCCCCCCCCCTCCTCCTTACCTCCATTGCTACGGACAGAATGGCAAAGTTCCCCAGCACTGACCGGCATAGAGAGAGCCGCAGGTCCCGACCTTCACTGCCTCAGGCGAAATATCGCGAGGAAACCGGGCGCTGTGCCCATCTGCACCACAGACTCCAGAGTTCCCGTTCCATGAGCAGGACTGCGACCCATGCTGCAGGAACCTGGCGACCTGTCACTGGAAAGAAAAGTCCACGTCCAGCTTCCCCCCCCATTAGCCATTGTTTTCCCGGAGAGAGGGGGCCCATGACTGAAGTAACGGATTTCCCCCCCATCTGCCCCAGCAAGGACAGCGAAAGGCCGCTCACCCCCCCTCCCCCCCCTCCGACGGCACTCCTCAAAAGACAGGTCGTATGAAAACCTTCCCTTCCCCCCCCCCCCGTTTTTTCTGTGTTTCTCTCTCCTCCCTACCCAGATAACATATGATTGGAACTCCCTGCTGTTATGTACTGCACCGACACACTTTATTCGAGCAAATACCCAGTATGTACCTGGCAGATACCTGGAATGCGCCGCTCCTCACCTCTAACAAGCCCCGTTGCCTTTGCCTTCCCAGCCTGGGTTCATGCCTGGCTGATGGGCGGCTGATCTGTTAAATGATAATGATTAGGATTTAATAGGCTGCAATGCTTCGCGTGTCTACCAGATGGCATAAATTCATGAATTGTAATGCAGTATATATATATATACTGTGCAGTATTGCAGCCAGCGGGAATAAAAATGCTTCAATCCCTGCTTGGAAAATAACTCAATGCACTCGGGCAGAAAACAGTCACAAACCTCAATACACCCGGGTATACCCGAATTCGTGGGACTAGCCAAGCTCGAATAAAGTGTGTCGCCAGTGTATGGATTTGTCTCTCAAAATGTAATCTAACAAACTGTGCAATGTGGATACACATACAACGGTGGGGTACAAGGGGGAAATCCACATCTCTAAACTCCCCACCCAAAGCCCCCCCCCCAATCCCCCCCCCATCCACTCACTTTTTACACAACATGTGAATATGATTTCCTGCTAATATGTACTAGGTTATCTAAAAAAGTAACCTAACAAACTGTGCAATGTAGATACACAAAAATGGTGGTACATAAGGGATGAAACCGCACCCCAAAGCTCCCTACCCCACCCCCCCCCCATCAATCTTACTCGCGGATCGACTATTTCATAGGTTCCTCAAATGTACTCCAGGCGGCCTCCCTGTCCAATATAGGGCCGATAACATGGTCCGTTCATGCCCCGATAGATTTAAACCTTTCCCTTCCGTTTGTGAAGAGCACCTCTTACAATTGGAAACTCAATGATTCACTGCTTAACGACCCCCAAACTGTAGACACGATTCGGCAAAAACTAGCCTTATTCTTTGAATAAAACAAAGGGTCAGTTCCCTCAGCGTCTACACTGTGGGAAGCCCACAAAGCGCAAATCAGAGGCGACCTCATATCCTTGGCATCGTATAAAAAGAAAACAAAATTAAAAATGCAAAAAGAGCTGACTGAAAAAATAATAAAGTTGGAACAACTTCACAAAAAATCCCCCTCCAAGAAAATACTCAGAATACTCGACCAGACAAGGTCCGAGTTAAAAGCGTCCCAATTGGAAGAGGTGGAAAGAAAGCTGAAATGGTCCAACCAGAAGTTTTACGATAAAGGCAATAAGGCCGACAAACTTCTGGCATCAAAACTTCGGGGCATAAAAACAAGAACCCAAATAACCAAAATACAGACTAAAGGAGGTCTCACCACCTATAATGAAAAAGAAATTGCCCAAGAATTTGCAAAATATTATTCAGAACTCTACAACCTCCACCCCCCTAGCCAAGACCCAACAGGGGTAGACTATGTCTCGCAATTCCTAGCGAGATGTAGCCTACCCTCTCTCACAGACGAGGAACTCAAAGCTCTAAATGATAAAATCACTCAGGAGGAACTGGCACAAGCCATAAGCACCCTTAAGATAGCCAAGACCCCTGGCCCAGATGGCTTTTCAAACTCCTATTATAAAAAAATTAAAGCGCCCCTATCCCCCTTTCTACTCGACATGTTTAACTCCTTCCTTGAAGGAGCCCCGATCCCTGGCACAATTTCAGCGGCCAACCTAGCCATCATTCACAAGGAAGGAAGGGACCCGCTACAATGCGGTAACTACAGACCAATCTCCCTACTTAATACAGACCTAAAACTCTTTAGCAAGATCCTAGCAAACCGGTTAAACCCTATTCTCCCCAGGCTAATTCATATAGACCAGGTGGGATTTGTGTCAGGAAGACAGGCCTCTGACAACACCGCAAAATTATTAATATCATCGACCACGTGCATCTCAATAAACTCCAAGCAATGATCCTGAGCCTTGATGCCGAGAAGGCATTTGATCGCATCAAATGGACCTTTCTAGACAAAACCCTGCTAAAATTCGGTTTCTCGGGCCCATTTTTAGCGGGGATTCGGGCACTCTACCAGAACCCCACAGCATACCTAAAACTACCAGGTGGGCAAACCAGTCCGATCCATATTCGGAACGGAACCAGACAGGGTTGTCCCCTATCCCCTCTGCTCTTCGCTATCTCAATTGAGCCCCTAGCAGCCCAAGTTAGAGCGGACCCGAACATTTCGGGGTATAGCCATAGCAGACACAAACTACAAAATTTCCCTTTTCGCGGATGACGTCATTCTGACCCTAACTAATCCACATATCTCCCTTCCCAACCTGCACAAATTACTAGACCAATTCAGTCAGGCCTCAGACTATAAGATTAACAGGGACAAGTCAGAGGCCCTGAACATTTCTCTTCCCGACAACACATGGAAACTCCTCCAGTCAAACTACAAATATAGATGGAATTCATCCCATATAAAATATCTAGGAATAAAAATCACTAAAATGTATTCCATGCTATATAAAACCAATTATCCCCCCCTACTCAGTCAAATTAAACGAGATCTCGAGACTTGGAATACATACCAGATCTCCTGGTTCGGCAGAATTGTCTCCGCCAAAATGAATATCCTCCCCCGCCTCTTATACTATTTCCAAACTCTCCCAATCCCAATCCCACTAGCAGAGCTGAGAAACACACAAAAACAAATTCTGCAGTTTATCTGGAAACAGAGAAAACCCAGAGTCCCGAAGTCGGTCCTAATGATAGCAAAGACAAGAGGCGGTCTGGGTGTGCCGGACCTGATCAGATACTATCATGCGGCACAGCTTAGACAAGCAGTGGTCTGGAACAACCCACCGAGCACGGCCTGCTGGCTGCAAATGGAAGCTAATTATGTATCCCCTATTCCCCTCCCAGTACTACTATGGTCACCAGAATATAAAGACAAACAGCCCCAGAAATTGGAACTAGGAGCAATGAAATGCACGTGGTCCATCTGGTTCAAAAACAGAGGGAAATATGGCCTAACTTCAGCCCCATCTCAACTCACCCCAATACTTGGGAATCCTGAATTCCCTCCAGGATGTACCCAGGCCCAAATCGGTCTATTTCAAGACCTCCATGTTAACACGGTAGCGGATCTGCTAGAGAATAACGAAGCTCTGTCCTTCCAGGAGCTCAAAAAAAAACTAATGGCCCCAAAATTCCCAATTTTTGCATTCTTACAAGTAAGACACTTCCTCAGAGCTCTGTCCCCATCCTCAAAATTCCCCTCCCTAACCAAATTTGAGTCCCTCTGCCAAGTGAGAGAATACCAAAAAGGGTTAATCACAGCAATATACAGAATAACCGAAAACTCCGTCCCCTCGCCCGCACATGCCTATATGCAAAAATGGTGTCTAGACCTGGGCATATCAATCGAACTTGAAGACTGGGAGGACATCTGGGAAGCAGCCCCCAAAACCTCAATTTGCTCGGTAACAAAAGAAAACATATATAAAATACTATTTCATTGGTACCTGACCCCGAGTAGATTGAGCCAGATCTTCCCCGGCACTACGGATGAGTGCTGGAGAGGATGTGGACAAAAGGGAGACATGGCCCACATTTGGTGGTCATGTCCGGAGATCCAGAAGTTTTGGACCAGAGTTCAGAGCTTGCTGGACGAAACTCTGGGTCTGGAGGTCCCGCTGGACCCTCTGACGTACGTGCTGGGCTACCCCACAAAAGAAATTCCAACCTCCACGACCAGACTGATATCTGCCATACTCACAGCAGCACGATGCACAGTTGCTGCATCCTGGAAACAGGTCAAAGCGCCCTCAAGAAGAGCAATAATAAATAGAATAAATGTAACCATGAACATGGAAAAACTAACAGCTATGCTCAATCAAAAAATGCCACAATTTCACAATACCTTGGAGCCCTGGCTCAGCCTTAGAACACACCCCCCAGATTAGACCCAACCACTAGAAATAACCGGCCATCTGAATAACCAACCTAACTTAACAAGAGTTCCCCAACCCCCCCCCCCCTGCCCCCAAAAACGGTAAACAAGAGAAGAGCACCCCCGAACTACCCTCCTCCCCCCCCCACCCGCTATCCCCATTCCACCCCCCACCACGCCCCCCTCCCCCCCCTCCCTCCCCACCTTCTGTCGCTCCCAACTATCGCCCCAAACCTGTGTCTCCCCCTCCCCACCTTTTAGTATTACTAAACGAGAAAATGTTTCATTGAGACTACAAATGCTCTATACAATCAATGTTTGCAATTTTGACAATGTTAAAGTGTACACTGATTGTAAACCCTTGAATGTGACAATACATGTCTGTTTCAATTGAAAGGAAAATAAAGTGTTAAAAAAAAAATGTATAGGATGATTGCTACTCTACTTATGTTTAGCTTTATTTGTACCACTACTATGTAAACAAGATAGATATATAAGGTTATCCTGTGTTGTTCTTATTTATTTGTTTGTATTTTTGTGTTTTGTTCACCAATTGGCCATAGATTCTACCCCACCAATTTCGAGACTTTCTTTTAGATGTTAATTTAAAATACTATTTTAATATACACTCATTTACACTAAACACACAGAGTGCTTTCAAGAGGGATTTCTTACTTTTGTTGTAATCCATCCCCCTTTTTCCCTATTTGCACCTGTTTCCCCATATATGTCCTCTAATTAAGCTGAAGCAAGAATACTATCCCCACCTTTCCCCCTCCCCATAGTAACAAATGTACACGTTTGTACTAAGAAATTTGTAAGTATAAATTTCTTTGGACCTACTTAAGAATATACTGAATATTAACTATTGAAAAATATATTTGCACTATTTGCGTGTTTTTATCTCTTTTAAATATACACCTGCACTCCCCAAAAAACCTGGATACCTGAAACTCTTTGGATTGAGGAAAGCAATCTACATGAAGGGTTACAGCTGCACTTATTTTTGTATTTTGGATATCTCACCCATTATCACTATATACATTTTACAATTTATTTTATATATATATATATATATATATTTATATATATATAGTAAATTGCAGCAACCAGCACTGAAGTATCCAAAATATCCAGATGCTAATCCCATAGATAATAATAGAGATGATATTACCTGATTGGGGTCCAGTAATTAGGAGACAGCACACCAGGAGTATATTCAAATGCAGTATGTATTGAAGCGAATACAGGCACTTCAACCAACGTTTCGGTCTGCAGAGAGCGACCTTCCTCAGGGCTGTGCAATGGTATAATGACCGTTACTTCTACTTATACCCCCACCCAGTGCAACATAACACCCAATAAACCAATCAAAACCATGATAAAAAAGCACGTCATAATGCAGCAGCTGTCAAGAATAGTATTTACCTGCAGTGATTGCAGACTGGTGTCATGCCTCCGTGTCTGTGCTGGTAAACTGACCAGACTTCCAACGGCACTTGATGACGTCAACGAATGGCGACGGAGTCCTCCCAGTGTTTCTCCTGGCTTCTCCATGGCTATTGCGCATGCGCAGCCAAAACGGAATCGCCCTCATTGTTCTATAAATTCTTACATTAACGGAGTCCCTGTAGTACATCCTCTGACTGCTCCAAGGCTACTGCGCACACGCAAGCCGGAACAGACTTCTCTTCTCTCTGTTATGTGCCGTGAAGCACACTGTGAGTCTATATAGAACACTCACTGGTGTGCATGTGCAAATTCTAGTGTTTGTAAGTAGTCATGGCAACCCATGAAAGGGGTCAGAGCACAATCTATACTGTTTAAAAACATCATATAACGCATCATTTTAATTAAAAAACATTAAAGTATTGTAATAATGAACCTAATTAGAGGTAATGTAACTGTGACACCAGACATAAATACCTGAATGCTTGTCAGTGAACTGCAGAAGACCGAAGAGAGAAAAGAAGAGAGAAGAACAGTGGTGTATATAGTATTGTGCAAAGGGTGAAAAGAAACATGAATGAATCAGATCAAAATGGGATCACATTAAAAAAGAAGTGTAATGATCATAAAAAAACAACTACATTTAAATTCCTCATTCAGCCCATGGGTGCCATTGTTTTCAGATCATAAATAAATCTGGCCTCTTGCTGTAGAAGTAATTTACCTCTATCTCCTCCCCGTGCTGGCAGCTGTACTTGAAAAATTGGCATGCATCTCATAGTTGGCAGGGTATGTCGATATGCTTTGAAATGTCTGGCGACGGGTAAATGTTTTAGATCTTCATTGTCATCCGTGCTCTGGAGTGCTTTTCTTATCGTTGAGCGATGTACACTGCCGACACGTTTAAATCGAGCAGCTAGTTCCGCAAGCCGGGGGATGCCCCGGCTTGCTAGCCCCACTCCCTCGGCGTGCCGCGCGTCACCGATGCGCGGTCACGCGTCATCGGGTGTCAGCGCCCCCTGCATGCGCGTCCAGGGCTCCCCGAGGGAGCCCTGGTGTCCCGCGATCGCGGGACGGCGGCAGGGGGTTCCGGGGGACCCGGCGGACCCGGCAGCGGTAGGGAGAGCGCCCCGATCGGAGGGCGCTCTTCCGCTGCTTCGGCGCGCGCCCGGCACCCTCCGGCGCGCGCCAGGTTACTGCTGCGGCAGAGAACGGACAAATGCTCGAATAAACTCTGCCGCAGCAGTACAGCCATCCGCTCCATGAGCTTGCGCGTCGTCTTGCCGATATAGCATAATCTGCATGGACATTTAATTAGATAAACTACGAATCTTGATTCGCAGTTTAAATGATGGTGAATCTTTATTGCCTTGCCACTGTGAGGATGAGAGAATGTTGCACCCTGCTGAATAAACTGACAATTGATACAGCCGTGGCAACGATATGCTCCGGGTTTCTGTGCCAGCCAAGTTTTTGCTGGTGCAAATTTTTTAATCGGGTAAGCATCTGTTAATATGTCACCCAGACTTGGTCCTCGTCATTAAAATGATCAAATGTTAACTACTATATAAACATACAACACAGTAGATGCCACAATTTGTAAATGGTGTGAACTAGTGCAAAAGTGAATAAAGTGCAAAGGAAAAAAGTCCAACCAGTCCTTTTGAATCAGTCCATGAATTGCTAGACAATTGATGCTAGTAAAGGGGTCTCCGGCTGCTCTCAATATGGATGAACCACATCCAATGGAAACCTAGAGGAAAAAAAGAAGAGAGAGCGCACGCCCCATAGCGTAAAATTGTACATTTAATGATAAAAAAGGAGGAGGGGGGGAGGAAATACACTCACAAGAGTAAAAACAATTCAAGCAATTTGTGAATAAATCACCACCATCCGGTTTCTCTGTATCTGAAATCAACAGAACGAAGCTCCCTTAGGGCTCTAGGGATGATGTAGCTGTTGACAGGAAACCAGAGGTATTTTCAACGATCAAATCCGTCTGTAAGAGTCCCAGAGATTGCCTACTATACTCGAATGGCCGCAATAGTAATTCGCGCTCGAAGCGGCCCCCTCGTGCGCATGCGTGACGTCGTAATGACGCGATGGCGTTCCCTGACGCGTTTCGTCACCAGGTGGCGACTTTCTCAAAGGGCTGATAATGAGTGGTATAGGATCTGTTCATTTATGGCCAGCAGGTTGCCTAGCAACCCGAATCTAGCGGGGGATAGGCTTAGCCTCATATGTTTTCATCCAGTAACAGTTTCGATTACTACCAGACCATAATGGATAATAACTACTGACATAAATGAACAAAATAGATAGAAGAACATGAATTACTAATGAATGGATCTTATTTCCCTGATAAGAACAAAATAGATTACTAAATAAGAACATACATCTATGTATATATATATATAACCTAAATGGTACAACACAAAAATTATATATCATAAATAAAATCTACCAATAAACCTACAAATAACACATAAATATACTATAATAACAATAAAAGAGATGGAGGTGAAGACTTCAAATGAATAGCAATAATAACATATATAATGAAAAAGAATAAACATAATATTAAAGATATAGAAAGAGAATATATATATATATATATATATATATATATATATATATATATATATATATATATATATATATATATATATATATAAAACAACATTACCATTCTCTCCTAGGATTGGGTGACTTATCTTTTTTATTCAGATGCCCAACACAGTTTTTCATGATTACTGAACCGAGTGCAGTCTTTCTTTACCGGACGAGAGAATGGTAATGTTGTTTTTCTATTATTTGAGACTAGCACCTGTCTATATGAACCAGTACATTGAGTGCAAGCTGTGATGTTTGTTTTTATATATATATATAAATATATATATATATATATATATCAAGCAGAAAAAGAAAAAAGCAGCGCCTCTATTATGGTAGATCAGTAAAGTGAATAAACTAAATAAAATAAAATTAAATAAAATGTAAATAAACGGTATAAACTATATAGTAAAAAATAATTAGTAGCACAGATCAATATTAAAACTGTAAACCATAAACATAAAAATGAATTGTTAAAAATACAAGAAAAATGATTTTATCAAAAACAAGAGAAAAGAGAGTGTAAAAACCAGTCCTCAAAGATAAGTCCAATATTGATGTGGGTTCCGGTATAGAGGGTCTCCGGCAGCTCTCAGTATGGACAAACCACGTCCACAGTGAATCTAAGGGAAAAAGGGAAGAGAGAGCGCACGCCCATAGCGTAAAATTGTATTTTAATGAGGGGAGGGGGAAAGGGGGGTAAAAAATGCACTCACAAGGGTACAATAAAATCTAGCATTGCGTGATATAATCACCACCATCCGGTTAGTGTCTGCAGCGTCTTGGGGCAGTCCCAGTCTTGCAGTATCGGGATCGTAGTCCCAAAAGATGTCCAGGGCAGATTGTATTCAATACAACTGTATTAGAGTCCTGGAAAATGGCTCCGTGTAGTACAGGCTTCTGCAGCAGTTGCGCATGGATCAGTCTTTTCCAGCGCTCGGTGATGACATCAGTGTCAATGTGTCTGACGTGATGACGCTCCCTGACGCGTTTCGTCACTCTCGGGTAACTTTCTCAAAGGGAAGTGTGGAGAAGGGGAAGGTCCGGTATTTAAATACACAACCTGATCATATCAATTACTTTGAACGTCCCCCCTCTCTCAGCTGAAGGTACTCGGTGCTAATACATATGTGCAAATGCCCAAAATTACATGTTAAAACTTGCTGGAAATGGAGATAGATAGTACACAGTATATAACATCAATCAGATAGTTCACCATAAATGAATCCAAGGGGAACTACCTCTCATATCTCACAACAATAAAGCCAATATCAAATAGGTCCATCATAGAAACAATGGAAAAATAGAAGACTACCAATTTATAATGACTTACTATATTATCTAGAGGTCTATGGTCAAAAATGAACCAAATAGAGATCCCCCTATATTCATTCAGTATTAAACAATAATGCCAATATTGAATACCATCTGCCCTGGACATCTGTTGGGACTACGATCCCGATACTGCAAGACTGGGACTGCCCCAAGACGCTGCAGACACTAACCGGATGGTGGTGATTATATCACGCAATGCTAGATTTTATTGTACCCTTGTGAGTGCATTTTTTACCCCCCTTTCCCCCTCCCCTCATTAAAATACAATTTTACGCTATGGGCGTGCGCTCTCTCTTCCCTTTTTCCCATATATATATATATATATATATATATATATATATATATATAAAGAAATATTTATATATTGCTAGTATAAATGAAGATTAAAAAGACAATGAACAGATATTGCACCAATATAGATCAAATGAATTAAATCAAATAGATGTAATAACCACCAAAAAATACTGGATCCCAAGGAATTATATATATAGATGGTATCAAAAAAGTAGTAGATAAATCATCATAAAGGACAGTTTACAGAGGGAGAGATATGATAATATAGCCTCAAATTAATTATTGAATAGGCCTATGAGGGAGATTTACTTTCCTAAAGGAATCTGAGACCAATTGGTCATTGTAGCCCTTAGTTAGAAACTTCCTGCCAAGCTGTTCTGACTGCTGGATAAAATCACTGTCTCTGGTGCAGTTTCTCTTTAAACGGTGAAACAGCCCCAGAGGAATGTTGCTAAGCCACTGTTGATAGTGGTTGCTGGATGCATGAACATAATTGTTGACAGAAACTTCTTTGAAATGAGTGGAAGTGACAATATTGGAATCCGAGTCTGCAGTGAGCACTAGATCCACAAAGACTATTGAAACTGCATCTATCTTCCAATAGTCTTTTTGGATTTAGTGCTCACTGCCGGAAGTTTCTAACTAAGGGCTACAATGACCAATTGGTCTCAGATTCCTTTAGGAAAGTACATTCTTTAGATAGGTCCATTATGTTTCAAAAGTCCAGAGCTAAGAAGGAGGGGTCGCGTTTGAGTTATGGTGCCCCAGTGGTCACTGGGATTACTGGTACTTCCAATGTGAGATTTATAACCACATATAATCAATCTTTTAGATCTATTCAAAAAATTCTCAGTGATCATTGGGGTATCCTCAGGTGCGATCCTCATTTGAAAAGCATTCTTCCAGATAGAGCTTCTATTGTTTACAGGAAGGCTAGAAGTATGAAAAGCATTATAGCTCCCACTAGACTCAGGTCGGGGGACTCATCCACCGCGTCCGCTACCAGGGGTCCCAATGGTAAACATAGGTGCGGACGTGGTCGATGCATCACCTGTAAACATCTGGAAACTAAGTCTCAGTTTAGTTCTTCCACTAGAGATACTAGCTATCAAGTAAGGAGCTATATCAATTGCCAGAGCTCCTTTGTAGTCTATTGCATCCAGTGTGGTTGTGGCCAGCGGTATGTTGGCCGCACCACACGTCCTCTCAGCACTCACTTCCTAGAGCACAGGAGAAGTATTATAAAGGGTATTAATACTAATAGTATCTCCCGCCACTTTAAAATGGTACACAATCAGGACCCAAAAACTATGACTGTGATGGGCCTTGAATTAATTTCTCCTTGTACTCTGGGGGGGGCGATCGATTTAAGATCCTATGTCGACAGGAAACATTTTGGATCCACCAGTTGGGTACTTTTACCCCCGGTGGACTAAATGAGTGTCTGGATGCTAGTACATTGGTCTGATCTTCTTCTCCGCTTGGACTCTCCTCACTCTACCTCAGGTGGGATAATTCCATTTATTTCCCACCTTTGGCCCTGCTTTGTTATTAGCTCCATCTTATGTGCATGACGTGTCCTGTGTATGGACATATGTGTATATATATATATATATATATATATATATATATATATATATATATATATTTGTAATCATACATATATATGTGTATGTATGCATTATAAGCGTGTGGTTTCATGCGCTATATAGTTATCTATCATCATTAATATTTATGTGTTATGGTTGCAAGACTGGTATCCCTCCATATATATATAATGCACATATTTAATTTACTGTTTTCTCATGACCTATATTACACTACACCATATTTAATTTTTGATTGTGTGAGGATGTATGCATGTGCGTAAATGTTTATGCATATGCACATGCTCATATATATTCACACGCCTCTGTGTTTATGTTTTGTTTTTTAAACTTTCATTTTATTGGATTTTGAGTATACAGCACACAGTCATATCATAAGCGCCGTAACAGAAAATAAGAATTTTATTCTGGACATACAACATCTAACAGACATGGGAATGGGAAGATAAAAAGACAAGGAATAGAGAGAAAAAAAAGGGGAGGTTGGTTTGGAGGAGGGGACGTTTAGACTCTTCTATCGTTGTCGTACTGGTGACCTAGGTTTGCGCTTTGTTTTATCTCCGTAGCCACGGGCGATGATGTGCCCATCTTTTACATTATCCATGTGGGGGGGGGCTACGGTCGTCTTCCAACCTCTCTATCTACTGCACCGACACACTTTATTCGAGCAAATACCCAGTATGTACCTGGCAGATACCTGGAATGCGCCGCTCCTCACCTCTGACAAGCCCCGTTGCGTTTGCCTTCCCAGCCTGGGTTCATGCCTGGCTGACGGGCGGCTGATCTGTTAAATGATAATGATTAGGATTTAATAGGCTGCAATGCTTCGCGTGTCTACCAGATGGCATAAATTCATGAATTGTAATGCATTATATATATATATACTATGCAGTTTTGCAGCCAGCGGGAATAAAATGCTTCAATCCCTGCTTGGAAAATACCTCAATGCACTCGGGCAGAAAACTGTCACAAACCTCAATACACCTGGGTATACCCGAATTCGTGGGACTAGCCGAGCTCGAATAAAGTGTGTCGCCAGTGTATGTCACACTCCGCCCATCAAAGGAGAACTCATCTTATCCTATTAGAGACAAATGGAGGCATTGCTCACCCCCTGAATATCTGTCTGAGCTAGCCAGGGTAGCCAGACCTTTTGGAAATTTGGGCCAGTGTCGTTAACCAAATTCGTCAACTTTTCCATCTGGCAAACAAACCAAATTCTGTTCCTGATTTTTTCTATTGCTGGAATAGCATTCTGGTTCCATAATGCTGCGGTCTCGCACCTCATAGCCGTTGCAAAATGTGCAATTAATTTGTTCCCCGTTCTTGATAGTTCTTCTGTGTGTTTGCTTAACAGGAACAGCCACGGGTCTAGCTGAATTTGGAGGCCCAAGATCCTCTGTAACCAATCTCTGATCTGACTCCAAATGGATACGATTCTCGGACAGCACCACAGCATGTGCACCAGATCTCCCTGTTCCCCGCACTGCCTAGGACAGAGCGGGGAAGTTCCTGTGACAAATTTAGCCAATCTAACTGGGGTGAGGTACCACCACATCAATACTTTATATGACTTCTCCTTCAATGTTGTGCAAATTGAACTACTGGCAGCTGCCTTGAATATTTCTGTCCAGTCCTCGTCTTCTAGTGGCCCTTGTAGATCTGTCTCCCACTGAGTCATGAATCAGGGTTTGTTTGTACCATCATTGTCAGAATTAACCACATCCTTGTACAAAGTAGAGATCAGTCCCCGTGTGTCGGTGCCCCGCACAAATGCTTTTCAAAATTTGTTAGCTGTGGTCTCACCAAGTGTTTGTTGTAGAATGCCTGAATCTGGAGGTATCTAAGAAATTCTGTGTTGGGAATGTCTTTTTCCGACTTTAATTGGTGAAATGATTTGATAGGGTTTCTCCCCTCCAGGTCTTTCAGTCTTTTCAACCCCAATTGTCGCCAGAGCATGAAATTCTAACCCCAAAGCAAAATCTGGATTGCCGTACAAAGGGGCCATTAAAGTGTGTTTTGAGGTCAATGAGCGATTACTTTGGCCGCCTTCCAGACCGATACTGAGTTGTGCACGGAGGTCAGCGGCTTCTTTATGTCCTTTACTCTAATTTTTGGGTACCAAATAAAATCCCTGAGCTCCAGCGGGGCACACAACTCTCTCTCCAGTGCCACTCACCTGCTCTGCTCTGGGTCCCCATGCCATTGTGTAATTTGGCACAGTTGCGCCGTTTTATAATAGGACAACAAGCACGACATCGCCAAACCCCCAGCTTCCCTAGGTCTTTGCATAATTTTCTCTTTTACCCGTGGTTGTTTGTTTCTCCAGATAAATGTTGTTATTGAGTTTTGTAACTCTTTAATCTCAGATCTCACCATGGGTATCAGAAGGGTTTGGAACAGATACAGTAAGCGGGGGAGAAGGTTCATCTTTACACAATAGATTCTACCGATCCATGAAATTCCGTATGCTGACCAGTCCCTCAGTTCCTTCTTTAAGATCCGCAGTAGTCTGGGATAATTTGCTTGGTATAGGGAGGCTATCTGTTTTGTGAGATGCACCCCCAGGTATTTTATGGATTTGGGCTGCCATTTAAACTTGAAGTTAATTTCTATTAGTTTTTCCATGTCTTTCGGGATGTTCAGACAAAACGCCTCTGATTTTGTCTGGTTTATCTTGAAACCGGAGATCCGATTAAACCTCCCTAGAAGTTCAAACAGGTTGGGTAGCGAGGTGAGCGGCTTTGTAATTGTCAAAATAATGTCATCCTCATACAGAGCCACCTTGTATTCTTGTGAGCGGATTTGGATTCCAGCTATATCTCCACTTTTAATTTTAAACAGCTCTGAGGGGAAGCCCTGGTGGATCACCCTTGCTGCTGGAGCTGTGTATAGCGCTTTTATTGCCCTTAGAATTTTATCCCCGAACCCGAATGCCCCAAGCGTGGACTCCAAGTATGGCCAGTCTATCCTGTCAAAGGCTTTCTCCGCGTCAAGGCTTAACACCAGGCCCCGGATCTTGTTGGCATTAACAAAGTCATTAACAAAGTCAATTATATCTACAATCCGTCTAGTATTGTCGGACACTTGACTATCTCTAATAAAGCCAACCTGATCCAGATAAATCAACCCGGGCAGGATAGCGCTTAATCTGTTGGCCAGTAATTTAGTGTAAATTTTAATGTCCAAATTAATCAATGATATCGGCCTGGAAAAGAAGTTATATCAGTGGCGCTCAACACTGTAATGATCAAAGCAATTCTAATAGATATTATAAAATATATATTATAAAATATACAACCAGAGCCACGGAAATCGCCCGTCTGATTGGATGCTCCACGTGGTAAGGGTGAACATGTAAATATACAAAGAAATCAAATCATAGCATAATACTGTAAAGCATACACATACATAAACAAACAACACTTAACAGACGCTGAGAACAACAGGTAACTACTCACAATGGCATTTAATATGGCATATCATTAATATCATAAAATACACTTATTACACATAAAATAGTACATAAAAACATATATTAGGTTCAGGCAAGATTCTCCAACTCGGGTGGGGGTACCTGCTTACCGAAAACAGGATGTAATCAGGCAATGGATAATTCAAAGAGTATCCCCTCTTATGGATAGCTGCTGCTGCTGCTGCTGCTGCTGTTGTTAACACCTGGGCTCAGACGAGGAGTCTCTTATGGGCAGGGACAGGTTTTTCCAGCTAGCTGCGTCTGCCTCAGTCCTCTCCCAGCACTGCAGAAGCTCCAGGACCACACACACAGATACTTCCTGGTCTGCCCGGGCCACGTGCACCAAACACAGCAATGCTGAAATGTTAGATATTCCTACGCCAGCATTTGATTTCCCACAGCTCACAGCTCACAGCTCACAGCTTCGGAAGGGTACAGCACTCACAGCCGAGTAGTAGGGACCTCACGGTAACTTTACCCCTGAGGAAGAAAGCAAGACTTTCGAAACGCGTAGGGTGGTTCCGGTGTTGCCCCTGCCCTTGACCCTCCACCCTCCCAGTCCAGGTCCATGGTACAGCTCGCCGCCCATGGTTTTCCGGGTCTTTGGCCGGGCTGCGAGTTGGACCTGCCCCCATGCTACACCAGCACATGCCTACGGGCAAGATTGGTGGCAATCCCCTGCCGACCCGCCAGCAACTGTTACCATTTTTCCAACAAAACTCTCTGCAAATCTAAGATTTCTAACTCTAACTGATCACCAGTTTAACTGAACTACCTATAATGCAACTAAAAGCTAACCAAACTTAAGAAACTGTTTCGGAGTATTCTAGGCCTCTCCCTTGCGTGCAGTAACTAACTCTCCTTCCTCCTCCTGACGACCCCCTCTTCACCCTCCTTAACCCTTTCTCTCTTCGTAGCCCCCACTCTCTTTCTATATTTTGTTGGGTGAACACCCCTCTCCCTTGAATTGCCCTCTCCTCTCACCACTTCCGCCCGAGACCCTCCAAGTGAGGCGCTCTCATCTGACCCTAGTCTGTTTGTGAGGTCTGCATGTCGGACCACTTTTCCCCCCCATGGTCCCCCCTCATCTCCTCTCCCCGGCAGCGGAATTCGCGTACCTCCACCGGGGAGTACTCCCTCCGTTCCGGTGCTCAGCAGCTTCATCCGGCCCTCCCCGAAGCTCCGCGAGGCCCCACCCCCTGACGTCATTGAGGAGACTCAGTGAGAGGCCGTCCACAGGCAGCGATGGGTGTAGCTGAGGGCGGGCACAGCCGACGCTCCACTTCTTCCCGCCGAAACTGCCTCCTCCATGGTTTCTGCCATGCTTTTCCCCCTTCTTCACGGGGTGAGTGTCTCACCGCCATTTTGATGTCTTTTTTTTGCTGTTGGCCCCCTGGACTGGGTAACATTTCCACCTCTTATGGAGCATCGTATATTCTGGCAGGGGGCTGTATCCAATGCTGCAGCTTCACGTGCAAGGCTTTTTCTCCAACTTTATGGCTTCAAATGAACTGTAACTTTATACAACAGCCCAGTGGGGCTGGCCCTTTAAGATTTAATTGGCACTCACCCCCGCCTTCTTCCTCTTCTCGGCTGGCGTGCTCACAGTCTCCCAATCTGATGATCATGGAGGACGTGTCTCCGGGCTCTCTGGGTAAGTAACCTTTTCAGCTATCCCCAGTTTTTTAAGGAAGGCTGTCCCTTCTGGAAGGTGTTTGAGAACATGGGACCGTCCGTTCTTCACCACCACGAGGGCAAATGGAAAGGCCCATCTTTATCGGACATCCTTGTCCCTCAGTAGCTTAGTTATAGGCTGCAGAGCCCTCCTTCTTGCCTGGGTTATTGGTGAAATGTCCTGAAATATAGACATATTTATTCCCTCATATAACACTGTTGGGGTTGCCCTAGTTATCCTGCATATCTCCTCCTTGGTCATAATGGTGAAGACGGAGGATCACATCGCGTGGGGGGTTGTTGGGCAGCGGCCAGGACTGCAGGGCTCGGTGGCAACGGTCCATGAGCAATTCTGCTTCTGATTTGCCCGGCATTACAGTGTTCATCCATCGGCTTATCATGACCTCAGGGTCTTGGATCTCTTCGGGGATCCCCCTTATGCGCAGATTGTTGCGCCGGTCTCTGTTCTCACTATCTTCGTGCCTTTCCTCCAGCTCGGCAACCCTTTTTTCTAGAGCCCCCATCCTCATATTTGCACTTGCACTTGGTGATTTCCTCCATTCTTTCCTCCAGTTCATTGGTGCGGGTGCCAATATTAAAAATATCCCTCCGAAGGCTTTCCACTTCACCCCTGAAAAAGGTCTTTAAGTCAGTTAGGAGCTGGGCTATCTCCCTCTTTATGGTTCCCGGGTGCTGCGCTGCAGCTCCCTCCATCTCTGGCGCGGAGTCGGTGTCGGAGCCAGATTTTCTTCAACCTTTGCCTTGCCGGACCCCGTAAAGTACGAGCGAAAATCTATCTTCCGTTTGTTTTTTTGTCTCATCGTCACCATCCCAATGTGTTTAGTACCATTTCTTAGTCTGCTGACTGTATGTTATTATCAGCTAAGTTTTGTGTTAAATGCTGTTTTATTACTATATTTACCGGCGGGTAGCGGAGCCTTCAAACTAAGCCTCCATCTCCGTTCCCGTCGCGCATGCGCCTCTCCTCTGTTTTTATGTTTATGTTCATTCATATAGATGCTGATTCATAATATGCATATCACTAGAATTTGATAGTGCATTTATTTTTCATATATCATCTTATTTTATTTAATTTTAAACTCCTTGTTAGTGTTCTCTCTCCTCTCCCTCTCCCTCATAGGCCTATTCAATAATTAATTTGAGGCTATATTATCATATCTCTCCCTCGGTAAACTGTCCTTTATGATGATTTATCTATTTGTGGTTATACTACTTTTTTGATACCATCTATATATATAATTCCTTGGGATCCAGTATTTATTGGTGGTTATTACATCTATTTGATTTAATTCATTTGATCTATGTTGGTGCAATATCTGTTCATTGTCTTTTTAATCTTCATTTATACTAGCAATATTTAAATATTTCTTCATATATATATATATATATATATATATATATATATACTGCACCGACACACTTTATTCGAGCAAATGCCCAGTTTGTACCTGGCAGATACCTGGAATCCGCCGCTGCTCACCTCTTGCATACTTCGTTGCGTTTGCCTTCCCAGCCACGGTTCATGCCTGGCTGACGGGGGCCTGATCTGTTAAATGATAATGATCAGGATTTACTAGGCTGCAATGTTTCGCTTGTCCACCAGATGGCATAAACTCATGACTTAAGTAATGTGTGGGCCTTGCAGTTGTTTCGTTTAAAAAAAGATACTTTACCACAGTACAGTATGCTATTGTAACTTGCCCTTGAGACTGAAGGAAGACGTTGCAAAAAATGTATCAATTTAGGCTTTACATACTGTATTAAATAAAGACAAAGACCATTTTCGCTTACACTATTCTCCAGAGACATGAGTGTTCAAATGCAGCCCGTGTTCCAAAAACCTGACAGAAGTTATGCTTATTTGATATGGGCCGCTATTAATGCAACAGAGGATAAGATGGCAACAGTTGTTCAAATTTATCAGTATTTCATCGAAAACTATGACTTTTACAAATTTTCGCCAACTCCTCATTTGTGGAAGCGGACAATAAGGAAAAGGTTATGTAGTGACCCCTGTTTTCACCGTATTGAGCCCCAATTTGTTGGAGGGTATTGGTGTGTGTCACAGGGTTTTTCCCGTATCTATGATCATGGAGGCGGCAAAAGGTGAAGGGTCGTGTTAAAACCAACTAAGAAGCGAAGCAATGCGCCAGAACCAGAACCAGCACCAGCACCAGCTTCTAATGATGGTCCCGCCGTCAGTGACAACCCTGAGATAGAGTCGGATTTCGCGGCCAGTTTTGATGAAGCTTGCATGTACCTAAGCGATTTCCCGCTGACTACAGGTGGGCTAGTCCCGCTGCAAACTATCGACGTGGGTGATGATGAAAGCTGGAGTGGCAGTGGACCGGCGCCAGCACTAGCTGAATGGGAAATTCAGTAATACAGTATGGTGAGTACTGTATTGTTGCCGTACAGTATTATTTTGGTGGGGCAGGCTGGGTACTTCTTTAGGGGGCTGACCATTACTGTACATTAAAACTTTTCATTTTGTTTTTCCTCAGAAAAGAAAATGGCTAATGGGGGAAATTCGATGGATACAGTAATATTGTGCTGTACAGTATGCTGATGTTTTCCGGCCGAACAGTATACTGTGTAATAAACCCGAATAAATAAAACTATGCATTTATTCTACAGTACATGTTCAGTAAATTACTGCACATACTGGGGGCGAGATGTGTTTGCAGCAGAGAGAGAGATTTAATAATATTGTACAGTGAGCAGGGGGTTCCCTGAGCCAGAAATTAATGCTCAGGGACCCCCCCCTGCTCCTACTCAATATTAAATACATTTGAAATACATTTTTATTGATAGTTTAGATGTGCAGGGGGTCTCCGGAGCTGAATCGCGTTGGTTTTAGGTCTGGGGACCCCGTGCCCCCCGAGATACAGGCCCCTTTAGGGGGTGCCGGTATCCCTCTCCGTTTAAAGGCCCCGATCACGTGACCGCGGCCTGTAAACCAAGCAGAGCAGAGGGATACCGGCACCCCCTAAAGGGGCCTGTATCTCGGGGGGCACAGGGTCCCCAGACCTGAAACCTGTGCGCTTCTGCTCTGGAGACCCTCTGCACATGTACAGTATCAATAAAACACATACAATATACAGTATAAATAAACACTCGTTCTTTACCTTAGCGTCTATGCGCTATGGTAAAGAAGCATCATTTCTGTATTTTAATAATATTGTACAGTGAGCAGGGGGTTCCCTGAGCCAGAAATTAATGCTCAGGGACCCCCCCCTGCTCCTACTCAATATTATTAAAAATACGGAAAATGCTGCGTCATTACCATAGCGGATAGCCGCTAAGGCAATGAAGGGGTTAACCCACCGTGCCCGCTTTATTGTGTGTAGTGGGGATGGGTGAGGGGGGTATTTGGCCCTTGGTGTGAGTTTAGGACTTGCGGGAGGGGGGGAGGTTGCGGGTGCACTTAACCCCTTCACGACCGTAGCAGTTAATACCGCTACGGTCATGAATGGGTTAAGCCCTCCCGCTACCCCCCCCCCCCGCAAGCCCTCCCCAACCATCGTTGGGGCTAATACCCCATTCACCCACCCTCCCGCTACCCACAATAAAAAAATACATACACACAAAGCAGCCGCCAAAAAATAAATAAATAAATCTAAATAAATAAATAAATGACAATAAATACATTTGAAATACATTTTTATTGATAGTGTAGATGTGCATAGCCGCTAAGGCAATGAAGGGGTTAAGGCATAATAAACAATTAATACATTCAATACATATTTTTCATGTCTGTGTTAAAACTCCCTGCCTTCTCTCTAATCTATGTAAAACCTCCTCCCCCTATTCTCGCTTTTAAAACTCCCTGCCTTCTCTCTAATCTATGTAAAACCCCCTCCCCCTATCCCCCTATTGTGTGTGTGCATTAAACTTCCCTGCAACCTATGTAAAAAAAACTCCCCCTATTGTGTGTGTGTGTTAAATCTGCCTGGCCTGTGTTTCTGAGTGCTGAGTGCTCTGCGTTAAAGGCCCCGATCACGTGACCGCGGCCTGTAAACCAAGCAGAGCAGAGGGATACCGGCACCCCCTAAAGGGGCCTGTATCTCGGGGGGCACGGGGTCCCCAGACCTGAAACCTGTGCGCTTCAGCTCCGGAGACCCCCTGCACATCTACACTATCAATAAAAATGTATTTCAAATGTATTTATTGTCATTTATTTATTTATTTATTTAGATTTATTTATTAATTGTGCTGCTGCTGCAAGTCCTAAACTCACACCAAGGGCCAAACACCCCCCTCACCCCCAATAAAAAAAATTCACGCACAGCAGCCCCACAATTAATAAATAAATCTAAATAAATAAATAAATACATGAAGAGAAATAAATATATACTGTACAGTATATACTGTATATATACTGGATATATATATATACATTATACAGTATATATAATAACAATCCCTATACAGTACATATACAGTATATTCTGTGTACAGTATATATATACTATATACATATATATATATATATATATATATATATATATATATATATATATATATATATATATATATATATATATATATATATATATACTGTATAGTATACAGTATACAGTATATACACACAGATGATGAACCAATATACAAATACAGTACATGTAGAATGGTTATCAAAATCATACTGTCCTACAAATAACGCATCTCTATACAGTACAGACAATAATAATAATAATCCATTTAATAATCCTAACTGATTTTACAATATAAAACATAACATTCCAATCCACACAGTACATTGCATTTACATTGTATACTGTAAATGATGCATAGCATTAAATCTATGCACCATATACTGTACATTCTGCAAATGAATGTTAACAATATAATTGCAAGCTACTCTACCAGTAAATACAAACACTTCCAAACAAGTCAACTACAGTATTTTAACCAATCAAGTAAACCAAAATCAATATATACTGTAAGTACCAACCAGAAAACACAATTTTAAACCAAAGCTAACCCTTACAATACCAAGGATTACATCTATCTAATTGTAAAAAGCCTTATACATTATACACAGCATTGTTTAAAGCCCCCTCCCCCCTAATGTTTCTGTTAGGCAGATTACACTGAAGGGAGAGAGATATAAAGGCCTAAAGCCCCTTCCCCCCTAATGTTTCTGTTAAACAGATTACAATGAAGGGAGAGAGATATAAAGGCCTAAAGCCCCTTCCCCCCTAATGTTTCTGTTAAACAGATTACAATGAAGGGAGAGAGATATAAAGGCCTAAAGCCCCTTCCCCCATAATGTTTCTGTTAAACAGATTACAATGAAGGGAGAGAGATATAAAGGCCTAAAGCCCCTTCCCCCCTAATGTTTCTGTTAAACAGATTACAATGAAGGGAGAGAGATATAAAGGCCTAAAGCCTTACCTGCATTGGTAAACCCTCCCTGCATTGGTAAACCCTCCCTGCATTGATGTCGTGCAGTGTATGTAAATGTGGGGAGGGGGGGGACCCAATGTGCATAATGTACTGTGAGGTCTAACCACCCTCACCCCCTACCCACATACTGTACCGTTACCCCCCCCCCCATCCTGGCTATGGCCCCTCACGCACAGCAGCTCCACAATTAATAAATAAATCTAAATAAATACATGAAGAGAAATAAATATATACTGTACTGTAAGTGCCCGCTTTATTGTGTGTAGCGGGGGTGGGTTTCGGGGTTTATAAATGTGAGTTTATAAATAAAATAAAGAATATTATTTCTAGGGGCCCTAGAACAGAAGTTCCCACGCCAATTTCGCGCTCATTGCTCTTTTTTTGCTCTTTTTTTACAATGTTGCTGGTCTTGCGGCTTTGCAGTCTGCAAGCAAAAAGCGCGAAGTGTATGAAGTCTGGGTGAGCGCTTCCACATTTGATGCCTACGGCACCTTCCCATTTCTACACACTTCAATACCTGCACAGTTGGTAGCCCTTTCCATCCCAGCTACCATTCTGGATATGCACCTCTCACAGGCCATTCTTGCCCGAGTCTGTCCTATCAGACAGGGGCATTAACCTGTATCCACACCACCTGGACAATTTCTCTCTGGCAGAGACTTGTGCTATTTATTTTATATATTTTTGTGTAATTATTCATGCAATTTTATGCTCATTTCATATGTGGTTTTCAACATAAAGTGGCTGCTGGGCCTGATCCTAACTCATATAGCGCTTCCCTGTTTGTTTGTTTATTGCAAGCAAAAAGCAGTTTGTAGTACTGAGTGTGAGATAAATTACTGTATTTATCAGTGTTGATCAAAGAGAGTTGATCAGAAGGATTCCCCTTATATACAGCACTCTATTGTCATTCATACAGTACAGTATAGTAAAGGGTAGACAACAAATGGTCTTGCAGTATACTGTATTACTAAAAATCTGTCAGGTTGACCAGAATCACTGCGGATATCGGAAAATAATACAATTTTATTAATTATACGTAGATCTAATAAAATTGTATTATTTTCCGATATCCGCAGTGATTCTGGTCAACCTGACAGATTTGTAGTAATACAGTATACTGCAAGACCATGTGTTGTCTACCCTTTACTACAGTATACAGTACTGTATGAATGACAATAGAGTGCTGTACTGTATACTTTATAAGGGGAATCCTTCTGATCAACTCTCTTTGATCAATACTGATAAATACAGTATCATATTTATACCCCTTTAGCACCTGTCGTTCCATCCTATGCACCCATTTACTGTACAATGGTGATTGCGGTCGTATTCACGTACTTTATGTGAGATAAATTAACCAGTTCTTTTATTGCTGAAGTCGCCACAAAAAACTTTTATTTACAAATACAGTACAATACAATGGTGAAACATTTCAAGTTAATAGCAATTCAAAACCTCAACACACTAATACACCCAGCTCCT
This sequence comes from Ascaphus truei, assembly GCF_040206685.1. Lineage (NCBI taxonomy): Eukaryota > Metazoa > Chordata > Amphibia > Anura > Ascaphidae > Ascaphus > Ascaphus truei. The sequence continues at coordinate 252,285,263 of NC_134487.1, read as the reverse complement.
CCCGTCAGTAACGCAGCTCAGGCCCCAGCGTGACTATGTGTAATACTAATACACCTACGTAGAATTGACCAGAATCACTGCGGATATCGGAAAATAATACAATTTTATTAATTCTACGTAGAATTAATAAAATTGTATTATTTTCCGATATCCGCAGTGATTCTGGTCAACCTGACAGATTTGTAGTAATACAGTATACTGCAAGACCATGTGTTGTCTACCCTTTACTACAGTATACTGTATGAATGACAATAGAGTGCTGTATACTTTATAAGGGGAATCCTTCTGATCAACTCTCTTTGATCAACACTGATAAATATCATATTTATACCCCTTTAGCACCTGTCGTTCCATCCTATGCACCCATTTACAATGGTGATTGCGGTCGTATTCACGTACTTTATGTGAGATAAATTAACCAGTTCTTTTATTGCTGAAGTCGCCACAAAAAACTTTTATTTACAAATACAGTACAATACAATGGTGAAACATTTCAAGTTAACAGCAATTCAAAACCTCAACACACAATAATACATACTGTACAGTACTGTATGATTATTTATTTATAATACAGTATACAGCTCTGTACTGTATATGCAGTATACAGTATACTGTACTATATTTGGGCCTTGTCTTTGGGGGTTTATTCATGCAATTATTAGGGTGACCTGCCGTTGGAAATACTGACACAGTACAATCCTAGCTACACTACCCACCCCCTCCCTTAGAGTTTTTAATCCCTCCCTGGCCAAGCATCAATCGTCTGGCTAATCCAATCCAAGCCATTGTTTTGTTAATCTGGCCCTGGGCTGGCTACGGTAACAAGATTCAGCAGGAGGCCAGCCAGAGTACTGTATCATCCCACCATCCACCTCCCTTAGAGGGAGGCCTGCCTGCTTTGGAAAAAACCCCTCTCGAATTGGAAATGTAAATCTGATGTGCATCCGTTTGCTTACAGTAACTGTTCTGTTCAGAACAGCCACTGCTTCTAAATTACTGAAAATATACAGGATAAATATACAGTAATGTGAAATAATCCGTTCTGTGGGTCTCAGAGTGTTGAAAGTCACCAGGTCCTCATACAGTACAGTACATTCTCGAATACCTTTAGAATAAAAATACAGTATATATAAATATACAGTATAAATATTGCACAGTATACTGTAATGTTAAATAACCCATCCTGTTCTTTTTCCCTTCATACTGTAACAGTATCCTCATTGTGTCTGCAGTACAGTAGTTCATTGAGAGAGGAGAGGTTTTGTGTACATCATTACTGCTGTTTATATACTGTACATTTGACTGCACAAGCAGATTTGATGGAACACAAGGCCCCCCCTCCCCCTTGGGCACCCTTTTTCCTGGAACGACAAGAAAACAAAAACTTTGTTCAGTTACTGTACTGTATGTGCGTACTGTATTATGGTAGAACTACTGTACAGTAGGTGGCTGGTGCAGCTTTCTCTGGAAAGAAAAAAATGGAGCAGTTAGTAGGCAGTTACTGTAGTACTGTCAAACTAGTCTACTGTACTGTATACTGGAACTACTGTATACTCTGACTATTGGGAAAGAAAAAATCTGTGCCATACTTACCTGTATCATACTGTACTTACTGTACAATACTACAGCACTGTACTACTTTCCTGATGCTTGCCCATTACGCGCGATGACAATGGGCAACACAGTGGCAATATGGTCTATATATTTATTGCATCGTTCCACGGTGAGTACATCGTTCCAAAAACTCATTATGGCTTTATACAACTCGTCCTTCTTGGAGGGTTTCGCCACTTTACGGATGTGGTCCTTCAGCTGATGCCAGACCATTTCGATCGGATTGAAGTCTGGCGATCTGTGATTGGAAAGAAAGGACAATTAGTTTAAGAGATACAGTACACAGTAAAAACAGTGGGGAACATAAATGGGACACCGTCTACTGCACTTACTCCGCTGGCGTCTTCACCCAGTTGATGCCGCGCTCAAGGATATGCGCCGTCGACGCGGTGTGCTTGGGATCATTGTCCTGGTAAAAGCGATGACCATTGGGAAAGTCTTGTGTGATGTATCGCACTATCATGGGCACAATATTGTCTTGGAAGAAATCTTTATTCATGATTGCTATAGCAAGAAAAGAAAAGTGCTCAATAGTACAGTACAGTGCATACGGTAAGGCAACACTAGTCAAGTACAGTGCATTAGGCGGCATTATATTTGAGAAATTGTACCTTCAAAGACGACAATGCATCCCGGTCCACGCCTAGAGATGGCACCCCACACATGCAGCTTCACAGGGTGTTTTGGCCGCGGCTTCAAAGTTATGCGGCCTTTTTTGTGGAACGCAAATCTTGCAAATCTCTCCAGCGACACAGTAGACTCATCAGTGAAGATGCAATCCTGGAAAGTCTCACCGCTGTCGATCCATGCCTGGGCCTGGAGCACTCTTTTGATTTTGTTTGCGTCCCGTATCATGGGGTACGCTCTGTAATGACAATGAATAAAAAATGTTAGCGTCACAGCGCAGTACAGTTTGCAAAACAACACTTTTACTTTACAGTACCTCCTGTACTGTCCAGTACTAACCTCACACGTCCATATTTCCATCCAATTCTGCGTCTCATCTTCTTTATGCTGCTCTCGGATACAGTCAGATTGTGGTTTTCCTGCAGAGTGTTTTTAACCCTTAATGCGCTCCTCTCATCATTCTCCTCACTTATTCTGTCCACCAGAAGAGTAGTCTCCCTACAATGCAAAGAAATTATATTGTGTTATTAATATGCAGCAATATAAAATGTATACTGTATACTGTACATGTAATGTTGTAATATACAGTAAATATAAATATACAAAAAATGTATACTGCTGTACTATAAATATAAATAGACAAAATATACAGTATACAGTACTGTTGTAATATAAATATACTATATAAATATACTGTTGTTATATCATAATAAATACAATCATATACTGTATATTCCGTTGTAAGATGAATTGCAATATACCAAAAGTTTATACTGCTGCACAAAAAATATAAATTGACCACACATACACTATATACTGTTGTAATATAATAAATATACTATATAAATACGGTATACTGTTGTTATATCATAATAAATACAATCATATACTGTATATTCCGTTGTAAGATGAATTGCAATATACCAAAAGTGTATACTGCTGCACAAAAAATATAAATTGACCACACATACACTATATACTGTTGTAATATAATAAATATACTATATAAATACGGTATACTGTTGTTATATCATAATAAATACACATCATATACTGTATATTCCGTTGTAAGATGAATTGCAATATACCAAAAGTGTATACTGCTGCACAAAAAATATAAATTGACCACACATACAGTACACTACAGTATATACTGTTGTAATATAAATATACTATATAAATACGGTATACTGTAGATGTACACTACAGTTTTCTATATTTTTTTTGGTTAAGTTTTATAAATACAGTATACTTACGCATTTGTTACCTTTGGTGCCTTTTTGCGGTCTTTGTTTTTTCCTTGTGCATGATAGCACACGGTGCTTGATGGCACAACGAGGCCAGAAGCAGTTAACCAGCGCTGGATATCTGCAATTCGTTTTCCGCTCGTGTACATATCCTTCATTCTCATGCTGAGATCCTTTGAAATCTTCTTAACAGGCATTGCTGCGAGTACTGTAGAAAGAAATACAAACACAAGAATGTGTATTCGATGTTTAGTCGATGTGTATTCAATGTGCAGTGAAACCACAAAATGGATGGTGTATTTATATGTTAATGACTCACATTACAGACCACCCACTTTCAACACCTGTACCTGGCCGCCATGCATAAAAGGTTGTACACGTTGCATAGCCCACCACTTGCTGATCTTTATCTGAGCCATTGTCCAGATACTGCATTGTGCCTCCCGCTTACATGGAGCAGCCCCGGTTCTATGGACGAAAGAACCATCTCACCTCTGCTGTGCCTGCCACACTGAAAAAGAGAAAGGCAGTTACCGTTTCCAAGCAAAAGGCAAAGCGACAGGCTAAGGCCAACAAACAAAACCTTCTGCTGACCCCAAAGGCTAAGGCTTTTAAAACACGTCAGCCTTATTATGTGAAGAAGAATTACGGTACTGTGCTCGGTACGCAAGACGAATGGCAGCCAACTCACCGAATCCGCAGACCACTTGCTCCCATAAGCTTCGACGACTCTGCTGTAGCTGTCCCGGAAATCTTCAGCTCGGCTTCTCCACCCCCATCTTCTCCGGTTCCATCTGAAGATGCTGCTGTCTCTGAAATCCACGGGTCACTGTCTCCTTTGCTCTTGGACGACTCTGCTTCTCTCCCGGAAATCCAGCGGTCACCTTCTCCATCCCTCTTCGACGATGCTGCAGCTTCTCCTGTACCGGGCATCCCCAGGTCACCTCTTCCACTCTCCATCGATGCCGCTTCTCTCCAGAGAACCCCCATCTCATCCTCCGTTGCACCCATCCCCCCAGATCTCCAGATGCCATGCACAAGCAGCTCGTTAGACCGGATCCTGAATGGGCTAACTGTGGATCTCCCCGGGAATTCTATTGTGCTGGCAAAGCTAGATCTGCTTCTGGAGTCGGTGCTACATATGGAGCAACGGATTCTACAAATGGAGCAACGGCTGGATCAACGGATGCTACATATGGAGCAACGGATGGATCAACGGATGGACAAGATAGAGGCTGACATAGCGGGCATACATTATTTGCTCGGTGTTAATGCCCCTGTTTCCCCGACGCTGGAGCAGGGGGGTGACATGGATGTGATGCATGGTACCTTCGACCCCCTTCCATCACCAAGCACACCCCCTCCACCAGAAGATGCAGTGTACTATGCTATTGAGGAGGACATGACAACCCTGTCAAGACCACGCCAGGAGACAACCCGGCGACCACTACCGGAGGAAAGCTTCCTCCCAGACACCCTACCATTGCCCATCGCCTCAAGTACACCCGCTCCCAAAAGACCTCCTACACCCGCTCGCATACAAACAGAGCACGACATCTCCCTGTGCGATCTGCCACCGGCGCTGAGGGAGAAGTATAGGGTGAGGAGTGCTGGTATACCACACAAATATGCCTTGATCATATTTAAACACCATGTTCCCTACACATTGTACTGCGAGTGGGTGTTCAAAGTGAACTATGATGGGAATCGCCAAAAAAAGGCCCTTCCTTCTAATTTAAGGAAAAAGATTGTGGAAGAAATGCAGCGCTATTACCCTGTTACAGATCCTGTAATGAGAGGCGTTAGAGACTGCATTAATGGCGTTTTGCGCCATGCAAGGAATCGGCCATGGATGAAAATGGGGAGGACTTTCAGTGAGACCATACTGTAATATTGTGCTGTACTGTACATGTTTTACCCTACAGTACCTGCTGTACTTAAACAAAGGATACTGTATGTTGTTGTGTGTTGCACGGTTTTAGTACTGTATTTGTAAATAAAAGTTTTTGGTGGCGACTTCAGCAATAAAAGAACTGGTTAATTTTTCTCACACTCAGTACTACAAACTGCTTTTTGCTGCCAGACTGCAAACCAGCAAGACCAGCAACATTGTAACAAAAGAGCAATGAGCGCGCAATTGGTGTGGGAACTTCTGTTCTAAGGCCCCTAGAAATAATATTATTTATTTTATTTATAAACTCACATTTATAAACCCCGTCACAAACCCCCGCTACACACAATAAAAAATAATCACAAACAGCATCCCCGCAATAAATAAATAAATACAAATAAATACATTTGAAATACATTTTTATTTATAGTGTAGATGTGCAGGGGGTCTCGGGAGTTGAACCGCACTGGTTTCAGGTCGGGGGACCTCCTGCCCCCCGAGATACAGGCACCTTTAGGGGGTGCCGGTATCCCTCTGCGTTAAAGGCCCCGATCACGTGACCGCGGCCTGTTAAACCAAGCAGAGCAGAGGGATACCGGCACCCCCTAAAGGGGCCTGTATCTCGGGGGGCACGGGGTCCCCAGACCTGAAACCTGTGCACTTCTGCTCTGGAGAACCTCTGCACATCTACACTGTGAATAAAACACACACATCATTAAAGAATCATTCTTTAGCTTAGCGGCTATGCGCTATGGTAAAGAAGCAGCATTTCTGTATTTTTAATAATATAGTACAGTGAGCAGGGGGTTCCCTGAGACAGAAATCTAATCTCAGGGGACCCCCTGCTCCTGCACAATATTATTAAAAGTTCAGAAATTATGCTTCATTAGCATAGCGTATAGCCGCGAAGGTGATGAAGGGGTAAAGGCATAATAACCAATAAATACATTCAATACACTACCCACTACCCATGGCAACCTCCGCTGCTGCTGCTGTACAGTAAAACAGACACAAAAATTAAAACATACAAAGTAATGTCCCCTAACCCCTTCATCACCATAGCGGTTATTAACCGCTACAGTCATGAAGGGGTTAACCCACCCTCACCCACCACTCGGGACGCCTACTGTACATACCCTCCCACTCTAACCCCCCACCCCGTGAGGCCTAACCACCCTCAACCCTCACCCAATAACTACCCACAAGGGAGGCCTACCCACATACCGTTGGGGAACCCCCCCCCGCCACCCCCCACCCCCCACCCCCAGTCCCCGCAATCAAAACAATGCACAGCCCCACAATAAACAGCATTCTATTTATTAAATACATTACCCACCCCCTGTGCCCCCCTATAAATACAAGATTTATTCTTTTACATTCAGGGTCCATAACGCAGCCCCACGCTAGTCCCCGGTGGGCTGGCAGGGCACCTGGACAGACCTACAGTTTACCAGCAGCATTCCACAGGTTCTGGAGGCCTTCTGGTGGATCCTGCCAGCACCATGGTGCCCAGGTGGTCTCCTTGGGTCACCGTGAGCCACAATTGGGTCCCCACGGTAGGCCCAAGGATGTCTGGGAGCCCCGGGTCAAACCCACAGGTGTCTGCAGGGCCTCGGGTGGTTCCCATGGGGGTCTGGGGAACTCACGGATGCTCACTACGGGTCCGCGGTGCCCCCACAGAAGTGGGACCACACATCATCATCCCCGCACCTACGGGTCGGCGGTGCCCCCACAGAAGTGGGACCACACATCGTCATCCCAGTAGACTACGGGTCCGCGGTGCCCCCACAGAAGTGGGACCACACATCATCATCCCCGCATGTGTCATCCGTGGAACCACCAGCCTGATACCCTTTAGGATACCCGAGGATTCCCCGCGGGTGGTCTCCAGAGGTCCCACGCAAAACCACGGAAGTAACCCTGAATGTAAAAAAAATAAACCTAGCCTATACATTCAATACATACACCCTCCCCCCCAACACCTACTGTACAATAATGTGCAAAATAACTATTATCCAGATATGGATAATAGATTAATTGCCCATTATTAAAAACATTAACTAGCATATTCAAATAAATAAAGTACTACTGACTTCATCAATACGAAGTGTCCGACGCCAGCGCCTTCCTTCTCTTGCCCACACAAAACATAGCCAAAACCAAGCCAATACATTGCAAGTACATTCAGATATCAATTAACCCCTTAACACCTTATCGGATAATAACCGCAAAGGTTATTAAGGGGTTAAGCCACACAGGCACGATACCCACCCTTCACCCATGAATTTGTACTGTGGCTTCATCATGCAAATATATATATACAGTATACTGTATATATATATATACAGAGAGACAGAGAGAAAGAGAGAGAGAGAGAGAGAGAGATATATATAGTATATATATATATATACACACGTTATATACACACCCATGATAAACCAATATACAGTACAAATAAATGTAGAAGGGTTATCAAAAGCACTGTCCTACAACCAAACACTTCTCCATACAGTACATACACACTAACTTAAAATCAATTTCCTTCAATAGTCATAACTGATCTCTCAATCTAAATCATCACTAAACCTCTGAAAAGCCATTTAAACAACTTACATTCCAATATAAATGATGCCTCAATATCTATGCACCATATACATTCTGCAAATTAATCAAACGTAAACAAAAATCAATTAGCAATCATTATTTACATCCCTAAACAATTCACACTCAATCACGAACAATGAAACCATTAACAGATTCACGCCTAGAGCAGAACAATTAAGCCTTTGAAAAAATATAAGTACCGACAAAAATACAACCTTTACAACCAAGGCTATCTATCCCTGACCTTCCTCAAACACACAATACAATACCAAGGAATACATCTATCTAATTTTAAAATACTTTAAACTCACAAAATAATTAAAAAGACATCTAATCCAGCTTTTAAAACATCATCATTTCTTACCCTGAATGTATACTGTACAGTATATCTCTCTAGACATATATATTGTACATACATACATACAGTGGCAAGAAATGATATACCACAAAAAAAAAAAAAATACACATGTTAAAAAACCTTTTAAAAAAATTAACAAGTTAAATAAAATACATTTCTTTACTGTAGTTCACTTACCATTACTTGCCCCCACCGATTCCCGTTGCACAGCTTACTCACGAACCAATCCACGATCAGGAACCCATAAAATAATAAACCATTCAAAATAATAAACATTAATCTAAAAATCCAAATCAATCCACGGGTCTTCTACTTGTAATCCATCTTCATCTGTATTCTTCTTTCTTCTATCTCCTTCCGGGCGGGGCAGGGCGTGGTCTTCTTTCCATCATCGGCCACGCCCTTGTCTTTTTTCTTCTCCGGAGGTCCTTCCTCCGCGGCGTCTGGCTGCAAAATGAGACGACATAGGCTTTTAAATGCCTATGACGTCACATTTTGCGTCATGGTTCTCACGGTCCTGATTGGACCGTGAAAACCATGTGTTTTGGCCGATAAAAAAAAAATGATGACATCACTTAAAGGGAATGAAAGCACAGCCAATCAGAATGGCTTTGCTTCAATTGCCTTTAAGATGACGTCATGAAAAGGCACATGGCCGTGCACACATGGTACTAGAGCCAATCAGAGCGTGGGAACTTTATCCCTACTCTGATTGGCTCTGGTATACCATGTGTCAGGGGCTTGGGGGAGAAAGGATGTGACGTCAATAAGGATAAAGTTCCCACGCTCTGATTGGCTACCGTACCACGTGACAGGTTTTCATTGACGTCACATCCTTTCTCCCCCAAGCCCCTGACACATGGTATACCAGAGCCAATCAGAGTAGGGATAAAGTTCCCACGCTCTGATTGGCTCTAGTACCATGTATGCACGGCCATGTGCCTTTTCATGTCGTCATCTTAAAGGCAATTGAAGCAAAGCCATTCTGATTGGCTGTGCTTTCATTCCCTTTAAGTGACGTCATCATTTTTTTTTTATCGGCCAAAACACATGATTTTCACGGTCCAATCAGGACCGTGAGAACCATGACGCAAAATGTGACGTCATAGGCCTTTAAAAGCCTATGTCGTCTCATTTTGCAGCCAGACGCCGCGGAGGAAGGACCTCCGGAGAAGAAAAAAGACAAGGGCGTGGCCGATGATGGAAAGAAGACCACGCCCTGCCCCGCCCGGAAGGAGATAGAAGAAAGAAGAATACAGATGAAGATGGATTACAAGTAGAAGACCCGTGGATTGATTTGGATTTTTAGATTAATGTTTATTATTTTGAATGGTTTATTATTTTATGGGTTCCTGATCGTGGATTGGTTCGTGAGTAAGCTGCGCAACGGGAGTCGGTGGGGGCAAGTAATGGTAAGTGAACTACAGTAAAGAAATGTATTTTATTTAACTTGTTAATTTTTTTAAAAGGTTTTTTAACATGTGTATTTTTTTTTTTTGTGGTACAGTATATCATTTCTTGCCACTGTATGTATGTATGTACAATATATATGTCTAGAGAGATATACTGTACAGTATACATTCAGGGTAAGAAATGATGATGTTTTAAAAGCTCGATTAGATGTGTTTTTAATTATTTTGTGAGTTTAAAGTATTTTAAAATTAGATAGATGTATTCCTTGGTATTGTATTGTGTGTTTGAGGAAGGTCAGGGATAGATAGCCTTGGTTGTAAAGGTTGTATTTTTGTCGGTACATATATTTTTTCAAAGGCTTAATTGTTCTGCTCTAGGCGTGAATCTGTTAATGGTTTCATTGTTCGTGATTGAGTGTGAATTGTTTAGGAATGTAAATAATGATTGCTAATTGATTTTTGTTAACGTTTGATTAATTTGCAGAATGTACAGTATATGGTGCATAGATTTTATGCATATTGGAATGTGAGTTTTTTTATTGGTTTGTGATCATATACAGTATATTGTGAGATCAGTTAGGATTTTTAAAGGAAATTGATTTTAATGTAGTGTCTGTATGGAGAAGTGTTTGGTTGTAGGGCAGTATGCTTTTGATAACCCTTCTACATTTATTTGTACTGTATATTGGTTTATCATGGGTGTGTACAGGTACAGTATATAAGGTATATAACGTGTGTGTATATATATATATATATATATATATATATATATATATATATATATATATATATATATATATATATATATATATATATATATATATATATATACAGTATACTGTATATATCTCTCTCTCTCTCTTTCTCTCTGTCTCTCTGTATGAATATATATACAGTATATATATATAGTTGCATGATGAAGCCACAGTACAAATTCATGGGTGAAGGGTGGGTATCGTGCCTGTGTGGCTTAACCCCTTAATTACCTTTGCGGTTATTATCCGATAAGGTGTTTAAGGGGTTAATTGATATCTGAATGTAATTGCAATGTATTGGCTTTGTATTTGCTATGTATGTTGTGGACAAGACAAGGATTTTGATGGCAACGGACACTTCGTATTGATGAGGTCAGTAGTACTTTATTTATTTGTATATGCTAGTTAATGTTTTTAATAATGGGCAATTAATCTATTATCCATATCTGGATAATAGTTATTTTGCACATTATTGTACTGTAGGTGTTGGGGGGGAGGGTGTATGTATTGAATGTATAGGCCAGGTTTATTTTTTTTACATTCAGGGTTACTTCCGTGGTTTTGCATGGGACCTCTGGAGACCACCCGTGTTAATCCTCGGGTATCCTAAAGGGTATCAGGCTGGTGGTTCCACGGGTGACACATGCGGGGATGATGATGTGTGGTCCCACTTCTGTGGGGGCACCGCGGACCCGTAGTCTGCGGGCATGACGATGTGTGGTCCCACTTCTGTGGGGGCACCGCGGACCCGTAGTGAGCACCCGTGAGTTCCCCAGACCCCCATGGGAACCACCCGAGGCCCCGCAGACACCTGTGGGTTTGACCCGGGGCTCCCAGACATCCTTGGGCCTACCGTGGGGACCCAATTGTGGCTCACGGTGACCCAAGGAGACCACCTCGGTGCCATGGTGCTGGCAGGATCCACCAGCAGGCCTCCAGAACCTGTGGAATGCTTCTGGTAAACTGTAGGTCTGTCCAGGTGCCCTGCCAGCCCGCCGGGGACTAGCATGGGGCTGCGTTATGGACCCTGAATGTAAAAGAATAAATCTTGTATTTATAGGGGGGCACAGGGGGTGGGTAATGTATTTAATAAATAAAATGCTGTTTATTGTGGGCTGTGCATAGTTTTGATTGCGGGGACTGGGGGTGGGGGGTGGGGGGGGTGTCCCCAACAGTATGTGTGTAGGCCTCCCTTGTGGGTAGTTAGTGGGTGAGGGTTGAGGGTGGTTAGGCCTCACGGGGTGGGGGTTAGAGTGGGAGGGTATGTACAGTAGGCGTCCCAAGTGGTGGGTGAGGGTGGGTTAACCCCTTCATGACTGTAGCGGTTAATAACCGCTATGGTGATGAAGGGGTTAGGGGACATTACTTTGTATGTTTTAATTTTTGTGTCTGTTTTACTGTACAGCAGCAGCAGCGGAGGTTGCCATGGGTAGTGGGTAGTGTATTGAATGTATTTATTGGTTATTATGCCTTAACCCCTTCATTACCTTAGCGGCTATACGCTATGCTAATGAAGCATCATTTCTGAACTTTTAATAATATTGTGCAGGAGCAGGGGGTCCCCTGAGATTAGATTTCTGTCTCAGGGAAACCCCTGCTCACTGTACAATATTATTAAAAATACAGAAATGCTGCTTCTTTACCATAGCGCATAGCCGCTAAGCTAAAGAATGATTCTTTAATGATGTGTGTGTTTTATTCACAGTGTAGATGTGCAGGGGGTCTCCAGAGCAGAAGCGCACAGGTTTCAGGTCTGGGGACCCCGTGCCCCCCGAGATACATGCCCCTTTAGGGGGTGCCGGTATCCCTCTGCTCTGCTTGGTTTACAGGCCGCGATCACGTGATCGGGGCCTTTAACGCAGAGCACTCAGCACTCAGAAACACTGGCCATGCAGATTTAACACACACACACAATAGGGGGAGGTTTTTTTACATAGATTGCAGGGAAGCTTAATGCACACACACAATAGGGGGATAGGGGGAGGGGTTTTTACATAGATTAGAGAGAAGGCAGGGAGTTTTAAAAGCGAGAATAGGGGGAGGGGTTTTTACATAGATTAGAGAGAAGGCAGGGAGTTTTAACACAGACATGAAAAATATGTATTGAATGTATTAATTGTTTATTATGCCTTAACCCCTTCATTGCCTTAGCGGCTATGCACA